>NW_010198105.1:0-6403 GCF_000695765.1 Mesitornis unicolor | reverse complement strand
GTCTCCTCTGGACCCACTCCAGCAGCTCCACGGCTTCTGGTGATGGGGACTCCAGAGCTGGACCCAGCCCTGCATGGGGGTCTCACCAGAGCAGAGCAGAGAGGTCCTTGCTGATCTTTGTAGATTTGCCAAAACAGTATTTGACTAGGAACATTGAATGAGGGACAAAAAGAGGGCCGTCCTGGGTGCCTGTGCCTGTTGTCCTGCAGCAGTAAGAGCAGGGCAGTTCAGCTGTCTCCCGTTTCACAGCACGGTGGTGGTGTCCAGCTGAGCTGCTCTGTCTGCAGCACTGGTTCCAGTTCCCCCTGCAGAAGCGGAGCTGGGAGCGCTGTCACACCCAGGGCTGCTCGGTGGGAGCAGGTTTCATGTCCCAGCCCGCGGGAAAGCGAAGCTGCAGCATTCACGGGCAACACCTTGGCTGCATGGCTGAAGGAGAAGTCTTGATAATTATAAAGAATTTCACAGCCATTTAGCTAAGCCATCCATAGTCGAGTGCAGTGGATATTTACATCTCCCTCCTCTTAAATAAGTTGATGTCCTTTTGAATAAATGCACATACGAAGGCATGGAGGGTTTCAAAATGTGGCTCCTAGTGAGAGCAGTTCTCCACCTGACACTTTGGGCTGCTGTTTCATCTTGAAAACACAGAATCACAGAACCGCTCGGTTGGAAAAGCCCTCTGAGATCATCACGTCCAACCGCTCCTGTCTACCCCCTAAACCATATCCTTAAGTACCTCGTCTTACCCGCTCTTTAAACACATCCAGGGATGGTGACTCCACCACCTCCCTGGGCAGCCTGTGCCAGCTTCTGACGACCCTCTCAGGAAAGAACTTCCTCCTTATCTCTAACCTGAACCTCCCTTGGCACAGCTTGGTGCCGTTTCCCCTTGTTCTATCCCCATCACCTGGGAGAAGAGACCAGCACCCACCTCTCCACAAGCTCCCTTGAGGCAGTTGTAGGTGGTGATGAGGTCTCCCCTCAGCCTTCTCTTCTCCAGGCTGAACAAGCCCAGTTCCCTCAGCCGCTCCTCATCAGGCTTGTTCTCCAGAGCCCTCCCCATCCTTGTGGCTCTTCTCTGAACATGCCACGTTCGTGCCACAATTACACCTTTGCACGTATTCCTCTCCTGCCTTGTGCTCCGCTGGGTTTTTTGTTGTGCTAATCACTTTTCCAGATTGGTTGCTGGGTTCTTTTGATGCCTGGCGTGGATACCGATGAGTGCTTCTAGGTACGGGCTGTTTTTCCAGTGGAAAAATCAGACACAATCCATACCTCTTCCTGCTTACACGAGGAGCGTGACTCGACCGCCATTAAAAAATAAAGCAACATCACTTATTAATCAGATGAGAAAATGAATAATAGCCTTTTAATTTCATTTCCCTCCCTTTCCTCCTGCTCTCAGAATTTACCTCTGTCTGCTGGTGCTAATACGACTGTGTCAGAGGTAGATTTGCAGATGGATTTTAAAGCATCAAGGCTTTACAAGGGGGTCGATGGTACAGAAGTGCCCGTGTAGGTCATAGCCATAAGGGACACCCTGAAGCAGTGGCTGAGAGGAGAGAAAAGAAGGTCCAGCAGCATCGTGTTTTTGCAGGAGTGACGGTAAGAGCTGTTGGTTGTTCCCCAAATCTCTGCCGAGTGTAATCTGTGCTGCTGGAGATAGGGGACCGCTTGGGAGTGGAATTTTTGGTGGTGCCGGCTCTGACAAATGTCCCTGAAGAGCAGAGCTGTGATCCCGAGGCAGCGCAAGGTCGTGCCTTGCAGTGCTGACAGTTGCGGGGCTATTTCGGGCGAGCTTTTCTCTTTGTTTGCTGTGAACTGCTCTCTGTGTTCCCAGATTTAACCCCGGTGCTGCTCAGCTGTCATCGCGCTCGCCGTGCTCTGCAGCACCGGCTGCTCCGCGGTGCACGTTGACATCACACGTTTACCCTTGCCTTGTGGTAGGTGCAAGATTGGCTCCCTCCATCTCCCGACTGACCCTGTCCCGTGTATTTTAGGCTTATGACAGGAGAGCGGTAGAGAAGTGAGTCTTGGCATTTAATCCCTGTGACCGATGCGCTGTGACAGCCTGACTGCTGATTCTTCCAGCCCAGTGTGTTAGTGGTTAATGGTGCTGCTGGTATCAGTGTCACCCTCTGGATCGCAGGAACTCTTGAACCCCTTGTAAAACCCTCAAAAACCTCTGGTTGTGGTAAAGAAAACCATCTCAAACCTCAGGGTAAGGAGCGACTTGGTAAATCTTGGCTCACATCTTCTCCTGTGGGTGTAAAGGGCAGTGTCAGGAGGAAGGAGCCAGGCTCTGCTCTGGGATGGCCAATGCCAGGACAAGGGACAATGGTCCCAAGCTGGAGCACAGGAGGTTCATGTGAACATGAGGAAAAGCTTTTTTACTGTGAGGATTACAGAGCATGTCCCAGGCTGCCCAGAGAGGTTGTGGAGTCTCCTTGTCTGGACACATTCAAGGCCAACCTGGCCGTGTTCCTGTGTGACTGCTCTGGTGATCCTGCTCTGGGGGGGTTGCACTGGGGGAGCTTTCGAGGTCCCTTCCAACTCCTGACATCCTGTGATTCTGTGCTGGGAAGTCACAGTGGGACTCATCTGCTGTAAATGGGTTTCTGCAGTGGGAAAGGACAGGTCCTGGGAGGGTAACGCATCCCACCCAGCTTAGCCAGCACCCTCTGGACACGTTCTTTACACTTTGAAACTGGATGAAATAAATCTTGTGCAGGGAGAGGTGTTGGGCAGGAGGGACCTGGCAACCTGGCATTAAACCTGTGTGAGCTGTTGTGGGGTCTTGGGCTGCGTTCAGGACCGTTTGTGTGCACACAGAGGCTGTCCTGCTTTTATTTCAATGCTTTTTATGGCCCATATTCTCTGGCTCTTCATTTAGCCCAAAGAAAACCTTTGAATCAGTTTGTGTGATGTGGATCTGTCTGATCTTGTCAAATAACTGTCCCATGGGCAGTGTTAGGAAAGGGTTTGCTTGGTTTGTGTGAACAAAACCCACTTTTGTCGCCCCATATCCAGTGCAGAATCTTTTGTAGCTCATGGGTGGTGCAGCCTCTGCCACCCAATTGAGTCCAGGTGAGGTTTCCAGCACTAGGACATCATTTGGGAACAGAAAACCAGAGGCCTGGGCAAGTAAAGCATCCAAGCCATGAAGGGGAAGGAGTTCTGGGGGCTGCAGACACAGAGCTGTACATAGCAGTAAAGTTCACTGGATTTCCAAAGTCTAAATGTGTGTGTGTGTGTGTGTGTGTGTGTGTGTGTGTGTATGTTCAGCCTGGAGAAGAGAAGGCTGAGGGGAGACCTCATCACCACCTACAACTGCCTCAAGGGAGCTTGGAGAGAGGTGGGTGCTGGTCTCTTCTCCCAGGTGATGGGGGATAGAACAAGGGGAAACGGCACCAAGCTGTGCCAAGGGAGGTTCAGGTCAGAGATAAGGAGGAAGTTCTTTACTGAGAGGGTCGTCAGAAGCTGGCACAGGCTGCCCAGGGAGGTGGTGGAGTCACCATCCCTGGATGTGTTTAAAGAGCGGGTAGACGAGGTACTTAGGGATATGGTTTAGGGGGTAGACAGGAACGGTTGGACATGATGATCTCAGAGGGCTTTTCCAACCGAGCGATTCTGTGTGATTGTGTGATTCTGTGTGTGTATATGCACAGTGTGTATGTGTGTATGTGCACATGCATCCATCTCATGCACACATTCAGCAGCTGTCAGGCTGTGGAGGTGCATTCGCCTGCCCTGAGCAGCAGGCATTAGACCAGCAGTGTGCTGAGGTCCTTTCCATGGACCACATCCAGCCAAGCCAGAGCAGAGCGGGTTTCTGGGCAACCCAGCATGTGGAGAAGGGTCCAGGAACGCCAGACCACCGAAGTGGGGCTGTGTGGAAGAATCCCAGCGATGTTTGCTGATGCTCTGGATTAAGAGTTACAGGAATGGGGATCAGAGGACACAGACCACATTGAGGAGGGCTGGGTGTAAAAGGAGCTGTGCAGTCGGTATCAACGCTTGATTTCTGGATTGCAGGAGAATGAAAGAATTAATAATGGGGTTTTATGAGCAACCTGATGTAACAGCAGTGTTTTGCACAGACCAGGAGGTACCGCAGTCCTGGGACGCCCCAGAGATGAGGACTGCAGGATCTCAGAAGAGACGAAGCATGGCCTCTGCTGGCCCAACATCCCCAAGACCCAATTTAAAAACCCAGCGTGTGTCCACCGTGCTACTTTGTGTTGTATTTCCGTGTGCCGAGTGGAGCCGCCAAGTATGATCTCTATGTGGGAGCCATGGGGATCGCTGCCCGCGAATCCCACTCGGTAGGATTATGGGATTTTCACTCTCCTGCGCAGAGATTGGGTTCTGTCACAAGACTGGAGTGGTCATAGCAGAAACACCTAACGCAGGAGCCAAGCGTGAAGCCCGTCTTGCACCTCCCTTCTCACATAGGTTCTCTCTCCCAAATCCTGCCTGACCGAGGAGGAAGACAAACCATGATAGGACAAGGGGTAACGGACACAAACTGGAACACAGGAGGTTCCACTTCAATTGGAGAAGAAACTTCTTCTCAGTGAGGGTGACAGAGCCCTGGCCCAGGCTGCCCAGAGAGGTTGTGGAGTCTCCTTCTCTGCAGACATTCAAAACCCGCCTGGACGCCTTCCTGTGTAACCTCATCTGGGTGTTCCTGCTCCGGCAGGGGGATTGGACTGGATGAGCTTTGGAGGTCCCTTCCAATCCCTAACGGTCTGGGATTCTGTGAAGCACCAGGGGATTAAATACAGCCAAAATTAAAACCACAGCCATTATTCCAGGTTTCCCGGCTGCCTTTGGTTCCACGCTGCTGCTCTTTTATCCCGCGATCATACGGCAGCGGGTGATGTCCATCCTGTTTGTGAACCCGATATTGACTCGATGGGGCTGCTCTCGGCCCGGTTCACCCCTCTCAGATGCGCGGTGCCACCAAACGTGCAGGTGAAGTGTGGGCGCTGAAATGCGAAGCTGAAACGCGGACGAGAACTGTTCTGCCTCCAGAAACAGTTGCGCTGTTTGTTATTTGTGTGTTTATGTGAAATTACTGTGATCCTGGGTAAGTCATGGAGGAAACGATTGCCGTGGTGTGGGTGCCCGTGACAGCACCGCTGCTCTGCAGTCATTGCCACAGCCGTTTTGTTCCCCTGGGTTTGTAACCGCCCCCTTTCTCTGTGAACAAGCAAAAAGCTGCTGGGTTTTCTTGTCTCGGCTGATCCCCGGCGATTTCTGTGGAATTTGTCGGGTGGTTTAGTCACTCTCCTCACCGCTATCCTGTGTGTAGTGGGAATGTAGCACCAGCCACAGGCCGGGCTGTGCTCAATGTGATGCACCCCCCAAAAAGCGCGCGGTATCATAGCGCTTGCACCTCGGTGGAGCGCGAATCCTCGTCCTCTGATCCCTCCATCTCATTCCTTCGGGCTCCTTTTTCTCCCTGCTCTTCCCCTCTGTCCCATGGGGATGCCCAGGAGAGATCCAACCCAAAACCCTTGGCAGCGACTGGGGCTCGTGGGTCGCTGATCCCCATCAGGAGGTTGAGGGCGTCTGTGTGCTCTGCACTGACAGTGCTGTTATTATAAATAACGTTATTAATAACAAGGTTTCATTCGAGATAAAGATCAGATTTAGCCCGGTTGCTGAACAAGCAGAGTTTTGCAGAGTTGTTCGGTAACGTTTCCTGGTGTCCCTCGTTTTATTATTGTAAAGTAAACTTGGTGCTTGACAGAAGAATGCCTTGGCAATGGCTACTGGCAAAAAAAACCCCCACGCAGTGAGTGGCCCTGGCTGCAAAGGGCTCCACCTGTTTGCCGAGAGGGGGAAGCCAATCTGCCGTATCTGCAAATTTTAGAAACTGAGCACTTCCTCCCTATGGAAAAACTGCGAAATGCTGGGCCCAGGCCAGGAGCCGCAGGAACAGTGCGAGCAGCGGATGGAGCCGTGCCCAGCGATGCCCGGGATTTAAATCCTGTGAGCAGCGAGAGCGGGCGGTGGGGGATTCTGGCGCTGGATGCAGTTTGCATCAAAGGCTGTTGAAGCTGTGATGCTTCAGTGCTGCTCCAGGAGCTGCCCCGGTGCCAAGGAAGATCCAGGGATGGCAATGGATGAGCCCACAGAGATCTGCGATGAGGGGGACGTTGGGCACCGCACGCTCCCACCCCATCGCTGCGCCTCCGAGGGGATTGGATCTTCTACAGCGAGAGGAGATAGAGGAGGAATTAAAAATTTAGATGCTAAAGTGCTGTGTAGTTAACCTTGCTTTTAGCCTCTTGTACATGTGAAACCAAGCAGCTGGGTGTTAGCAGTGCCTAAAACTGGGAGAATTGGAATCAGAGTCACAGGAAGTGCTGGGTTGGAAGGGACCTTCACAGCT
>NW_010198104.1:0-30375 GCF_000695765.1 Mesitornis unicolor | reverse complement strand
TCTGTGATTCTGTGATTCTGTGTGACTGGTTGTGGTCAAGGTCTGCAGAACTATGGTGTTTTGTGCTCTGCGGGAAGCAAAGTCTCTGCTGCGTATTGCTGTGCCACGCTTGTCCCCTTCCTGCGGACGGCTGCAGCTCTGCATTCCTTTTGGAGCTGATACATGGAAATCGGGACTGTTGCAAAAATGTACAGCCTGCTGCGTCAGCCAGTTTGATAGTCACTGTGTGTGAGTACCCCCTGTCACTATGGGTAAGGTAATTTTTCTTCTCTAGAGACCAGCTCATGTCTTCCCTTGAGGTAAGTTATTTACAGTTAAAGAGACAACAAAAACATTTCCCATAAACTTTATATATATACACATATATATTTATGTATAAATATATATATCCCTTATAATCCCCTTATATTTCCCACTCCAGCACTACTGTCTTAGCGAATTGAGGCAGAACAACGCTGGTATCAGTAAGCTACCATTTCTTTTAGGCTTTGGTTAGAGGCTAAAATTTTGTGTACATGTTTATGCTGTTAGCATTGTTCAGTCAATTGATTAAAATCCCAAAGAAGCCTTTCCACAGAATTCAGTGGATTGAAATCCTGTATATTTGTTGGAGCAGATTTGTTTTGTTTTGTGTGCATCTCCTCAAAACCTGCATATGTTGTTAGCTTCCCATTTATTGGCAATGGGAATCCAGACACAGGTGATGTATGTGCCAGCACATTTATCTGTTACTATTGAGTGTTATAGTTTGTACTTTCTTTTCTTTAATATTTGCAGTTATTTGATATCTCCTTGTAAATAACAAAGCTATGCTGAGAAAATTAGTCGTAACATGAGAGGAGAATAATTTGCATACTATTTTTAGCCGTTATCATTAGCAAGAAATGCTAATAGTGTTCTAAAAATTCCCTTAGTATTCATTACTATCAGATATGAACTTCAAATAAGATATCTGAATCTAAATATAATCTGAGTATTGGTGTTAGGGAGGTAAGATGCATTACTTGATTTAATAGCAGGTTCATTTGGAAGTTTACTGTGAGATTCTTCTACATGGACCAAGAACCAAATTTACTTTTTGTTTGGTTTGTATTTCTGTCTGTTTGTATAGAAACATATGAGATAGGATGGGAGAAATATTCCTGTCCCCCTTTTAATTCAAGGCATAAATCTGTGACATCCTGGAGGAAATCGAAGAAGAAACTGGGGAAAAGTGCTGAGATTCTGTAGAGCTTGCTGGGGAGCAATGGCACATAATGGGTCAGAGTGTTACACAAGCGTGCTGTGCCCTTCTGCAGTAGTGACCACCTTGTGCTGTATCCTTACCAGAGCATCGGACATCACAGCTCTGCTTGATTTTGAAATGGGAACAGCATAAAAATGAGGAAGCTTAACTAAAAAGAAAGTAAATAGATAATACAGAGACTATGTAAAACTATCATACTGGACCTATGACATCTTTACCTTTTTAGAAAGATGAATAAACTTTGGTGAAATTAAACATCAGGGAAGGGTAGCTGTTAGAAGGCATCCTTCAAAAATCTGCAGTTGTGCTGATGTGAGGAAAGCTGAAAGAGAATATAAACTCTGGCACATTGAAAGCTAAAAAAGTGAGCTGGTCCTGGAGTTTGGGTACTTTCAGCAAGCACAAAAATCATCCAGACAGAGGTCTTGGGGATATAAGGCTGATAGATGAAACTGAAAAGGGTGTTCAGAAAATACAAGGACCAAACAAGAAACCTGAATTAATGTTTTGGATTGGCAGTCTGGGGAAGTCTCACTCTGGAACCTTATTTATAGGGCATGTATTGGAGAAGCTGAAATTTCAGTAGAAATAAGGAATAAAATTAGTGATAATTTTGTGTCAGGTTGCCAGAATACCTTAACATTTGTTCAAGACTGGAAAAAATAACTCAAAATGTAGACTTCGTATCATGGTTCAGCTTCTTTTTTTTTTTTCTTTCTTTTTCAGCTTCAGTAACAGAGAGACTGAGACTGTAAATGTGACTTTAAGAAAAAAAAAAGTAGTTCTTAAGAGGCAGATTTGGAACATAAATGCTAAGAATTAGTTATTTGCACCTGACAAACTACCAGAAACTGTAGAAGAAAAATGAGTATTTGAGGAAGAGCTGGCATGGCTTTTGCAAAGGAGAGCTGCAACTCAGCCATCTGTTGGAGTTCTCCAGAGATTTGAGGCACTTGTACTTGCAAAAGGTACCCTGGAAGGGCCCCTGTGGAAGACTCTTAAGGAAATTAAGTTGCCATGGGTGAAAAGTGTAGGCCTCTGGATAGCTGAAGAGTTAGAAGATAGGTCTCAGGTTTTCATTTCTTAAGACAACCAGCTTGTCTGGCAGATAGATTCGTATCAGGATCTTAGTGTCTGATTTCGTGTTTGATACATCTTTCATTACTAAGGAGAACTTGCTTACCTTGTTTAGGAGCCTGAACTTCGTTCAAAAAGTAACTTACATAAATTTGAAGCAGAGAAGCAGTAAGGCTAGAACAAACTGTTGTTAATGTTTACCGGCAGCCTAAATGGTACCATCCTTGCTTTATAGGAGTTTCTGTTTTATAAGCCTCTTCTACATTCATGTCTACCTGTGGGTTTTTTTTTTCCCCATCTTGTTTATGATTTGCATGTAGTTAAACATATGTATGCTTTGACTGGTTCAGTTAGTCTGGATTGCAGTTGCTTGTGGAAGTGAGGCCTCATTTTTTGGAAGAGAGATGGAAAAGCAAGGATGATTCTTGCAAGCAAGCCACTGGGTTTTTTTTTCATTCTGTTTCTCTCAGTTGTGTTCTTAAAGTGTGATTTTTACATATATTATTGTTGTATTTTCTTTCAGTATATCAAGAAGTTCTACAATGAAACTTGGGAGAGAAGATACGGCTTCTCGGTGGATGAAAACACACTGACTCTCCTCTGGTCCATTACTGTTTCTATTTTTGCCATTGGTGGCCTTGTGGGTGCCATTATTGTTACTCCAATTGTGAAGTTCTTTGGACGGTAAGTGTTTTGGAAAACTTCTAGTTTCTAAAGTAGTTTCTCACTGAGTCTCTCTAGAAGGCTTCACCTTTATCTTTCTAAAAAACCCTCTTCACTAGAATGCAAATTTAATCATCTTCAAATTATAAAAGCTCATTTCTGAGAGCTCCAAATTTCCAGGTAAAATCAGTTCCTTTCTCTCTGGCCTTACTGTGCATCATTTGAGTTGCAGAAGCCATTTGCTCTGAATGAGCAGTGGGTTGAGATGTCAAGGAGGTTGAATTGTCAAGAGTGCAAAAAGAAAATACTATAAATCAGGGAAGATTTCACAAAGGATTGACAGATTCTTGTTTCATGAGTCTGCTGAGTATCTTACTGTACACAAAAAAAGCTAACAATATCTCATTTTTTTCTCAACAACATTTGTTGTCTTATGGCAATAAAAATTTGCTCTTTTATTTTTCCTTCCTTGTGTGAACTTAAAATACAGTTTGAAGAGCTGAACTAAGGTGAAATTTGTGCCTGGTCATCCCCAAGTTTGGGGATGCCTTCCCTGTTCTTAACCATGCAATATTTGACCAAGTTTGTGCTGATGTGTGTTTGCATTTTTGGTGGAGGTGCTAATTACATATTTCTGCAAAATTTTTGTTTCATACAGTCTTCTAAAGAGAACTTTAAAAGTGATTTGTAATTTACTTATATTTAGAAAGGCATGAAAATGAACCATTAAAACATTCATCTTAACTGCTTGTCTGGCTTTTCATTAATTGTAAATTAATTTAATAATTTTTTATCAGTTAAATCACTGGAAAAAGTCATCACAACAGCTTAAATATAAGCATCCACCTCCACTGTTCTTACATCCTTGTTCCACATTTTGACTATTTCCATCACTGTAAGAAGCGTCAAGGCCTGTTTGTCATTATCCCAACTCTTCCACATCCCATTTTTCACCTCAAAGAGTATGGTTTCAGGTTCTTCCATTTCATGCTTATAGCAGGTCAGTATTCTCTGGTCTGTAAATCTGTTATGCATTCTTCATTAACCTATTCTGTCCCTTCACTTCACCATTTGCTTTTCAATTCTTAAATATTTTTCATAGTGACATTCTCTTTTTTTTTCTTAGTTTTGCAATTTCTTCTGCCAAATCATCAATTCGACTTTTATACGCTTCTTAAATATTTTAAACTATCCCTGACTCAGACTGATTAATTCCTGAAATTGTTTCTGAGTCTTCTCTACTTTATTAAAAAATGAAGTTAAAAAATGCATTCATAGAAGTCTTGAATTTTTAGTGAAGAGTAGAATGACTTTGTGTACAAGTTTGTCAAAGTGGTGGCTGACCTCAGCCATATAAATAGCACTTTGATCTTGCAGGCCCTGCCCCTGTTTATTATGTTTATCCCTGTTAAACCATGAAAACAGCCCTCGTAGATACGGTGTACGAGTACTTGATTAGTGATGGGAAGGGATTGCGTCTCTCAGGGACACTAGGTAGAGGCTGCTCATCAGTGGGGGTCTTGAGTTTGCTGTTCACACTGCAGTGTGTTGTCTGGTCCAGGAAACCAGACTGGCTTATCGGTACGGTAATTGAGGAGCACATTATGAAATGTTGGCAGAACAATAATATACTTCGCTGTTAAATTGTTTAAGTGTAGGTTGGAGGGTTGTATATATGATGAAGTGGAGCTCCACTTACACTGACGCAGAATAATGAACTAAAGGAGATCAAAAACATTAGTCAGAAATAATGTATTACTTCAAAAAGAGCACTCTTGAATCATGCTGCTGTACGGTTAATAACGTGATTTCCAAATTACCAGATTCCTAGGCCGTACTCACTTTAGAAGATATAGAGTAATTTTGTTAGACAGCCTTCATCCACATAAGCATAAATCCCATGTTCAGATGTGGCTTTGATACTTTGTAATTTAAATTCTCTTCTGCCAAAGAGCAGCTGCTGTTGCATATCCTGACTGCCCAGAGGGATATGCTCAGGGGACTGCTTACCCACTGCTAAGGAGGCAGTGGAGGAGGTTTGCAGGAGAGAGACAGGGCCTTCCTTCTAGCACAGTGAGCTGGTTTGAGTATGAAGCAATTAAGGGAATTTGTCTGGATTATTTTAGCAATCTACTGCTTTGTTACTCAGATGTCATCTACTGTAGCTGAAATGATGATCCAGTATTCAATCTGTTACTGGCTTTTATTTAAACACCTAGTTTAAAGAACACACAGCTTGTTATTTAAACACCTAGTTTCCTTACTATACTTTTGAAATTACAAGAGATTAATCATATGAGATTTTGCCAAAAGCCAAGGACAGTTCTGAGAAAGAGATTCTCAAATGTTTTCAATATCCAAACTAAATAAAAAGGAAAGAGGAAGAAAAAATCTTTAACGCTTAGCTCTGTTTGTGTCCAGCTGTTGGGTGAACTGTCTGTCTCAGCTGGGATAGTTATAGAAACTGATTTCTATTGAGCAAATGGCTCTTCTTTTAGTACTGTTTCAGACTGGGTACAGGGTTGGAAGTGACATTCCTGCAACAGAACAGGAAGCCATTCTTAGAGACAACCAGTTTTGGTACTAAATTGCAAGACTTACCATTAGGCTTAGGATGTAGCTGCTCTGCTTGTGACAAATGCTCTGTGCTTAATCACAAGTTTTTTGAAAGCATCTTCCTTTTGGAATGCATAAATGCTTTATTTCTTTTGGCTGGAGAAAATCTTGAATTATTTAATGGAAGGAACAGAGATCTTCATGTGTAAATGAATGCCAGTCTACTGTTTTTAGTGCAATAGCTGTAGGAAAATCATGGAACTGGAGTCCAGGTTCCCTTTCCGAGGCCTGGCACTGTTTTGCACATTAGCTTTAGGTTGAGTCCTCTACTCCTCTGTTTACCCTGTTACAAAAAAAGAGATATTGGTGTGTTCTATAACCTTCAGCAAGACTAGAAAATGAAATGTGCTATGTGAGAACAGGGTATGGTGTATGTATTTCAATAGGTTTCATGTACCATTTGGACAGTTGCTTGATGAGTTTGAGATTTGGGATGTGAGAGAAATGATTAGGCTGACGAACTCATCATTGTGTGTTTGTTCTTATGGTGGCTTAGTGTTGAAGTTTACATGCTTATGCTTTCTGAGTGTGGTTAGCACAATGATCTGACAAGATTGGTTGGACTTTCCCAAGGGAGAGTGTCTTCTGCAGTGCTTTATAAAGTGTGGTATCTTTATTAGAGCTATATAAGCAGTGGTTTGTTGGCTTTTTTTGATTTGTTTCTTTCTACTATGCCTTGTTGCTAAGGCAATACTATTTTGATTTACATGACCAGGAAAGCATAGGGGTTTTTATGATTGTAGCCTTTTTGAATACATTATGACCTGACTGGAAGTAAACTTAGACAGCATAGGTAGTTTGGAGGGCTTCGATGTATTTTTTTCTTAGGAGCTATGTTGAGAAGTTGTTCCCACTGTTTATGTTTGTGGTGGCTTGGCCCCAGGTGGCAGCCAAGCATCCAGCCAGCTGCTTGTCACTCCTATGTGGGATGGAAGGACTGGGGAGAAACAGGAAGAACAGGAGCGAGTTTGAACATGGGTCAGACTAAAGAAAAGGAAAACTCCAATTACTGTCACGGGCAAAACAGACTCAACTTGAGGAATTTAACTTAATTTATTGCCAATTAGCATAAGTATTTAATTGCTGATCAGGTATTGGGAAATAAATCCTTGTCATGGACATCCAGCACAGTGTTTTCACTACCAAAAATTTACATGCTTTAAGAGTAACTCTCTAAACAGTGTATTACTTCCTTGTTTTCATTTTTTTTCAATCTGGCAAAGACAAAATCCTTTTCTTTAACCTGGGCTAGTTAGGCTGCACATTTCTATCATTTGCTGCATAGAATAAGGAGTTCCTGGCCAACTTTTACTAAAAAGATAATATTTTGTAGGTTTTATTTAAATTGAAGAAGAAAGTAATAACTTTTGATAAATGTATAGCACTTATATGTATATTGAATATTTTGAATCTATTTCTGATATTATTTATATCACTTCAGCCCTCTCTGATTATATGCATTTGAAAATCTTTTCCAAATTCTAAAGTCATCACTCTTGACAGTTATGTTGTATAAACATACTTTAAATGAGCTGTATGTCATTGTTTGGTCTTCAATGTTCTTCATTCAAACAATGTTCAAAAAACACTAGAAAGCAGGAAAACTGTGTACAAATACAACTGTTAAAAATGTTTCCTATCAAAAATTTATTGATCTGTCGTAACAAGTTGGATGACTGGTTCAATGGTGGGAAATTTCTAGTTGGTACCTACATGTTGAACCTGAGAAGAATGAGGATCTCTGGGTTAGTTTGTTACCTGCTTTGGAAAAGAAAAGGGTAGACAGCCTTTCTGGTCACTGCTGTTCTTTTGCATGGAAATTACAATATATAGAAATTGAATATCCATTGAGAATACTTACAAATTTAATACTACTTCCGTTTTTTAATAAAATCAGTATATTTTCAGCCTGTGCCATTTACTGTCAAAGTTAATAGAATCCTCATAATTCACATCATCAGTGATGTTTATCTCCACGTAAATTTGTTTTCAAATTTGTTGTTTCCTTCATATGTTGTCGTGAGTGGGATTGAAGGCTTCAGTATTAAGTTGTATCTCTAGAGCCAAAACAAGACTGCTTAATTATGTGATTGGTAAAGACAAAGCTTCATGCTTTACCACGTATAACTAAGTGAGGTGACTCACAGATGGAAAACGTAGGATATGATCATTCTCTTGCCACATAATTGTGAAAATTATGGTGTGTTGTCTTGTGTTAGATCATAAGCAGTGCAAAGCAGCTATCTCGTTGTGATGTGCTGTGGAGAGGCCATCATATCTGCAGCAGGTATCACTTTCAAGGCTGAACCTGATGATAGTGGCTTCTCCAGCCATTCGCCTGCAGGCTTTGGTTTAGCAAAAAGCCACTTAAATTCATATTTGTGGAGAAATGTGTATAAGATAGCAGAAATTCTCCAAGTTCCATATTTTGGTTAATTTCAACAATTTTTGCAAAGAGGTTGGTTTTTATCACTCTTGAGAACCCAAGTGTTTTTCCTAAGTCTACAAGTAGTAAGTAATTTTCCTCAATGTATGTTTTTAATATCATGGGTTTAAGGATGAATTATAATGACATAAATATATCAGCAGTTGTCAAAACGGTAAAAAGCATTAAAAATGCATATAGTTATATCAGCTTATTGCAATCTGAAGTATATTCTCTGGTTCCTGCATACATACATTTACTCAGAGTATGCTTGTTTATATTCATATGTAGAGTCTTGGGCATGGCACTTGGGTTCTTAGGATGCGTAGGATGGCTAATTGCCGTGCCTTTGAAGTACATCTCTTTAGTTAACTGTGATATGTTTTATTTTAAAGTTGTGACGTAGGTTTGAAACTGTATCCATTTGGGTATAGTGTTGTATTTTGGAACTCTATGCAATACGTAAGAGGCAGTGTTTGTTAGGCACTTTTGGGTTTTTTTTATGGGTATTTAAGAATAGTAGCCTAGTGTACTTTGGATATGACTGGCTTTAACTGTCATGATGCTGGTATCTATGTAAAATATCTTTTCCTTTTAGGAAATGTACGTTGCTCCTCAATAATGTGTTTGCAGTGACAGCTGCGTTGTTGATGGCCCTCTCCTTGTTGGCAGGGTCATTTGAAATGCTGATACTGGGCCGCATTATAATGGGTGTTGATGCAGGTAAGCTTTTACCATGCTGTATGTACCTGAAAGGCTTGCGCTGTGCATAATCTTTCTCCTCTCCTCCAGTTAGTTTTCTTTACATTAAAAAGGCATTTCAGGAACTAGCCATGGGAGCCAGGACTAGCCAGGGACTCATCGCACTAGAGCAAACCACCAGAATAAGGGTCAGAGGATCTGATGTTTGGAGAAGACACCAAGATGGATGCTAGCCACTGCCGTCTACCCTGGTTGTTCTTACCCCTTTCCTCCTCCAGCCCCTGTAGAATGTATCAGTGTTCATGCCATGAAAAAGCTTTGGCTAGGAGAGTGTAGGCTATTTATTAAAGCTGCTTGCTGCTCTGTGTTAAGAAGATCTTGGATCCCATGCTCATGCCAGTAGGATTAAGTGGAAGGTTTTGTGTGTCATCATTCACTCCTAGCAACATAGACTTCCCAGTTTAAAAGTGAATCATGGAGGCGCTGCTGCACCAGAGTAGTCTTGCAGCTAGCAGTGAGGTTCTCAGTGACTTCACAGATTGATAGATGGTGAGAATTATATACCTAAAGTGGAGACAGACTGGATGACTTAAGATGTTTTTATCCTTTCAGTGTAATTACCTGACACTAAACAATGGAGTATGCTTTGACCTTTGCATTGCTAAGCCACCTTCCTAGCACAAACTATCCAGTTCTTTGAAAGTGGATGTGTCTGTCACTTGCAATGTGAAATTCAAGGGTAATTTTGATGCTGAATGTTATTTTTTGTCTCAGATTACCACTAAACAACCAAACTTCTGAAGCATTGTAAGTTGCCATTGCACTAGCCAGGGTTATGCATTTGTTTTCTCCTGGCTTTGAGCAGCATTCTCACCCTTATTTTATGCCTGCTATTAAGAGTTCTTTGCAGCTGCAAGCTTGTATTGAGAGGAACATCTGCTAATGCTCTTTAAAGTAAAAATACTTCATCTGACAGTGACTGCTTTCTCTGCCTGATGCCTTTGGGTTTTTGTTCGTTACCAGTACCAGTGCTAATGTGATTTTGCTTGCTTTGGAGTGAACAAATTTAAAACGTAAATTCTGTTCTCCTAGTGATTCTCATCTCTGAGTAACCTTTGGTGCTACTCATCAAATAGCAGCCTACGCATATCACTGAAGATCTGTAACAGATAATCAATCTCATGGTTATTAAGTGGTGCAAGAGTAATTAGACGTTAGAGAAGATAATTCATATTATCCATGGATAGATATGATTTTGTTCATTGTGTGGTTTTTGTGCCGCTCTCATGAGCAGATTAGCACTCAGACTCCTTTCAGGAGACATTTGTTTCCTACCTGACATGATGCAAAGGCTATTTGATGCAATACGTGTTTTTTTTCCTTCCTTTGTAGGCATTTCTCTGAGTGCCCTTCCCATGTATTTGAGTGAAATATCTCCTAAGGAAATTCGTGGTTCATTGGGTCAGGTCACAGCGATTTTCATCTGTATTGGTGTTTTCACTGGTCAAGTTTTGGGGCTACCAGAAATATTTGGGCAAGTAAGTATTTAACAGATGTTTTCTCTAAAAGAGCACAAGCATGCTTAAAGTGTTGTATTTTCAGATTTTGACTGAGTTCCTTATAAAAGTGGAAAGCAAAAACATTGTTTTTCGTTTTGAAGCACTTTGAAAAGTGGTTTCTTCCGTGTCTTTGAAAAGCATGCATGTGACTGAATTTGGTAGTAGTGGCAAGCAGTTTTAACAGCTTGAGTGGCTTGTGTGGGTGCATATGCAGGTTTTCCCACTCCTGTTTTCTTGGTGTATATTTATTTTTGCTGATTCCCAGTTTCTTTGTGTACCATGAAAGTGCTTAAGAGTCTTTTGCATTTTTCATTTATTTATAATTTTTAAAAGTGAGTTATAACTGAAAAAGACTTGATTAGAGTTTATGTAAGGACCTGAATAGGAAGATACTTGCACAATGATTATAGTGTTCCTTGTAATAATGTACTCTAACTTTAGACTTGTGCAAGAACAGAGTTAATATATACCTTTATGGAAAGAGATTATCTATTCTGATACAAGAGGTTATCTTGCTGTTGTAGGCTGAGATTAACTTGGTGGCCACTGGATGTCATCATTACTATGAATAAATGAAGTCGAGCATTATTCAGGCTGGTACTTGGAAATACTTTTCATCCAGAGATGAATCTTCAAAGCAGTATGGAGGAAATGTCTGCAGCAATCCTTTCACAATGAAACCTGAACCAAAAATTCCTTCTGACAGTCAGCAAAAGTAGTAAACAGTTGAAAAGTGAGGAGCTCTTGTCCTCCCATGTCTATCCAAATTCAAGTTCTTTGTAAATATGCGATACCATCCTCCCTGACACTTTTATTTTTGCTTGACCAGCTCTCCAATTCTGTCCCTTTATCCTTGGACTCACTTATCCTCTTCAGCTCTCCTGAAGGCAAATGATTTGATTCAACTTAGCCTTTATTGAAGGGCAGATTACCCCCCCCCTTGCCAAAGCAACAGATTTTATGAAAAAGCTTAAAATGGTTTTCACTGACTGTCATTGTGTGACTTCTACAGATGTCCCTTCTCTTGCTTTTAAAGCCAGTCTGTTACAAATGAGTGTTTTAAATGTTAAGAGGCTGATTTGACTGCTCAGAGTATATGTCAGCTCTTATGTAGGAGATTTTTAATTTTTTTCTTTTTGAAACATGCATACACTTTAAAAGATGTGATGTCATGAAAATTCTTATTTCCCCATTTTGTCTGTGGGATATTTTGGATAGGAGATACTTATTCCTTGATTTCAGCTCACTCTTGCTCTTTTTTTTCTCTTCTTCCTTTCCACTCTCAAATTGTAGAAGCTGTGATTCTGCTTTATTATGCAGTTAATTAATATTACACCATTAAAGACAGCCATTAATTTATGTAAGAATATACTTTATCTGTAGAATTAGTTCAGGACAGATAAAACTGGAATTGTTGCCTGTTGCATCTTTTCTCTGACTTCTGCTTTGACCTCCCTTCCCGTGGTGTGTAAGGCTTTACTGAGCTGTAGTTGTTTCCCCTGGAGTTGCCCCCAGCGGCTACCTTGCTCCAGCTGCTTCTCTGACCAGAACAGCAATTTGCCATAGGTAGGCCAGTGGAAAAATAGCTTTTGTTTACTTTGGAAGCCCTGTTTTATACACCTCAATGTTTCTGGGTTGTGTACCCAGAAGCTTGTCTATCTGTATTGCACTGTTTCATAGTAGATAGTGTGTCATCTGAATAACCTTGCTTTGCTTGCATCCTGAGACTTACTAGGGCAACACTTTCTGAATAATCCCTAATGCTATGGTAGGTGTTTCTGGGGGTGGCGGGGTGGGGTGGGGGAAGTAGAGCAGATAGAAAAACAGTAAAATTCCTGATGTGTCCATCTCTTGAATGCTCTGGGTAGTTTTGGTCATCCTTCTTTAAAAAGGGTATAATCAAGCAATATCAGGAGAAGGGAGCAGCAATGACCAGAGATGGGAAGTGGCTTTTTGAGGCGAAAAGGCTGAGTTAGGGCTTAACAACTCTTATGGGTAATCCCGTGCTGCAAAGTAATGCAAACCAAAGTACATCAGAGAAGACTCAGGATTTGTCTTTACATGGCACACTGTCTTTATCTAGATTATCAGCTTATATTTGCATGCCCAAATACCTGAGCAGTCCTGTTAATTTCAGTGGGACAGTTTATATCCTTAGCAACATGCTTTTTTGTGGAGCCTATTGTAGTATAGAAAATGATAGTTTTCAGTAAAAGCTTAAAAGCAAAAATTAGTGTAGGACTTGGTGAAAATAAACTAGGAATTTGTCTCATCGGTTCTGGTCTCCAACTTATTTTTTTCCCATCGTCAGTCTCTTAAGTTTGGAGCAAGAGTTTGAGGAGGTGGTTTAAAGTACTCCTGTAAATGCTCTGCAATTGAGATAGACTTGCAAAAGGGGACTCCAGGTTACCCTGGTCCCTGCCATTCCTCTGACTGCTGAGCTCATATGGTGTTTCTAAAAGCACAGAAGAAAAGCTTCTTTATATTCTTGTAGTAAAATGCAAAACTCTGACTTGAAGGCTAGAGCCTTCCCAGAACAGTGTTTTAAAACTTAGAAGGAGATACATTGGTGCTTGTAACTGGCTGCTTAAATCCGTAATGGCATGGTATCTACTTAGAATAGCTCAGAAAAACACCCTTACAAAGAAAGGAACTTATCAATACAGTCTTTTTTAAAAAATCCACCACCAACAACAAAAAGGAAAAGCACAGAAACCCAGAACAAGAAAACCTTTCAGCATTTATTCAGATAATCACCGATTTCAGCAGATGTTTGTATGCCTTTCTGAGCCTGGATTGATCATGAATATCTGGATGGAAATCTACTGCACTTCCTCGAATCTGGTACCAGACATGCCAATTTTAGAATTGCTTCAGGTAGTGATTTGGAGATGGGAATCCTTTTTAAAGTATTCACTGGCTTCCCTTTTTTATCTAGTAGTGGGAAATTTCCTTCATCTCTTCACAGTGACGCATAAGGCACAGACTTTCTTATTGCTGAAGCCATTTCCGTGTCATTTATCAGGGCACTTGCGCTTAATTACAAGCTGTGAGTTGCTGATGAGGGGCTTGGAGTTCACCTCACCCAATAGTTGATGCAGCCAAGGGAAGCTGCTGTGCAGCCACTGGGCTGGAGATGCACAGCCTTGGTGGTGGTGACAAGGGCACAGAAACGCTGCCAGGACCCTCTGGGTTGTTGCATATTCATAGCTCAGTAGCACCCATGGGAAGATAAGGTCTGCTCTGTAACACTTGCCCTGTTGGTGGGATGTCGTGGGTGTTGATATATTTGTAACGGAGATATTAAATGAGGTATTTTGTTTGTATCTATTGTGGACCAGCTGAGATGATGTATTTACTGGAGATTATAAATCAACATTTTATTGGTTCCACCAGACAGACACAACAGTATTTATTCATCCTTCTTCTGTACAGAACTCATTAAGCAACACATGGAAAATCATCTGTGAGTCTTCATATTTGTAAATGAGTTTCAGTCCATTAAAGTTGTGCTGTGAGACTTCAATTCCTGAAGTTTTAGGAACAACACATGGCTGATTTGCCATATGTAATAATATAATGTTGCAGTTTTGCATATGGGAAGGAGAACATCCTGTGGGAAACAGACTTAATGGCAGAGCATCTAATACTTGGATGAAACTTTATCATCGATTAGGACTGCTTTCTCATAGACTACTGAAACAGTGCCCAGCTTACTCTTGAGAAGACAATATTTCTATGTAGCAGTACTCTTTTTAATTAGGTCAGTTGGAAAAGCAGTAGACAAGCTTTTGTGAAAAGATGTCCTTTGACAGGTCTGAAGTAAAGAAAGACTTCAAAATAGCAGGTTGGAAGTTGAGAGCAGTTGCTTATGATTTGTAAGACTGCTTTCTCCTGATCCACTGAAACATAGTTAACACATGTAACTACCTTAGATAGAGCATTTGTTTTTATTGTCTAGACGTTTACAGTTTGACTTTTTGCTTCTTCATCAGACTTAAGAAAGTGAACTTTTACACTTATTGTAGTTGACCTATTAACAGGCAGTACCTGTCTGTGAACCTCAGCTTATCCTCTGTGAGGTGGACTCTGCTTTGGACGTTCGTGATCAAGTAAACCTTTTAGGTTTGCCTGTCTCCTTAGTGCTTGGGTATCTGGTAGTTTTTACAAATCTGTTACTAAGCAATAAATCTAAAATGATTTGACCTGTCACTTCCTTCCCAGTGTGCTTCATGATTAACATTTCAGTTCTGATTTCCATTGTCCTTTGTAAAATCACCCATTATTGCAAGTTCATGTCCTAATATGTAAATTTGTCCTTTACAATTTGGATATTAATGCTGTGGCAAATTGGTCAAGCATCATAGGGTAGCATGCAGTCATCATATTGAGTAGTAGGGTATATTTTCTAGACTTGTGGGTTTTAGTTTGCTTTTGAAAATCAGTTTCTAAACCGCTTGTCTAAAAAAGTTTTAAGATTAAATATTCAACTGTTTCAGTTGTTTTTAAAACAACAAATGTGCTTCGAGATTTTTTTTTCCTTAACCTTGATATTCCTTAGTCTAGCCCTTATAACTTCAGTTTGGCAAAATATAATCACACAGAAAAGAATTCTATCTAATGTAATTTCTAGGTGCCTTGAAGCATTTTGCTTCACCTCATGCTGCAGCCCCAGGAGGATGCAGGTCTCTGAAGTTGTGTGTGTCACATCTGCCAGTCCCACAGGGACATCTGAGGAACCCTAGGGCATCAAAATGATACTATGTGCTCGTGTTTCAGGAACTGAAACTTATCCTCTTCAATTATTGACATTTACTGTTTCATATTTTATTATTTATGGAAGTTAATCTGAGTGTACATGCATAGCTTAAAGGAAATTTAGTCAGAAATTTTGTGTACCTCTAACATACCTCTAATATTTCTTTCTGAAGACGCTCAAGTATGTATGCTGACTGCTAATAATAATCCCATTTGAAAGCTCACCATTTACCATTGCTTTTCTCAGAAATTTTTACTTTTCTCAGAAATGAATAAGCAATGAAGACAAATTATGCCATTTAAGTGTTCAGTAAAAAGCTAGTTGCTACTCCAATGAAACGTTGGACCAAAAAGCATCTTGGGAACTTGTAACAGATACTTGTAACATCTCCCCCTCCATATGTACAACATGATCTAAAATGTAATTTAATGAACAGAAGGTCATGGGATTTGGACACCAACTGCTTTCAAGGCTGTTTTAAGTCCTGATCCAAAGATGGTTTATTCAGTAACAAAAACTTCCTTCCCACTTCTGTGACTTTCAGATTAGTGTTGTACTGCCTTAAGTCTAGAAACTTTCTGTGTTGTTTAATACCTGGGAAGACACTGAGACTTGAGCACTTGTTATTGTCAGAGCTATATCAGTAGTAGGCACATAAAAATAAATATCCATGTGGGTGCAGAGCAGAGATGAAATACACATATTCTCTGGGTTGCCTCTGTGAGAAGGTAAGCAATTCATAACTCTCTTATTAAAATATATTTTGACAGAAATGGGTTGCAGGAATGGCCATGCAAAGAGAAAATTATATCCAGCAGGGATGCAGCTGTTAGGGAGGTTAATGTCTTCCTCTGCAGTCAGAGGAGGTTGTAGAGCCGTATTTGGAGTGGCATGAGGAAGGTAAGAGGAAGGTGGTTGTCCTGCACGTTATGCAAGTGGCTGGTCTGAAGCCTGAGATACAGCTCATTTCTCAGCTGCCTCAGAATTGTCGCCACTGTGCCATACCCTTGACTCAAGGAAGAAAAGACAGTTCTAATGCTAAAAGATTAGTTCCATCTCAGTGCTTTTTCAGTCCTTGTCCCCAAGCCAGCAAGGTTGTCCTTTACCTTGAGGAGTGTTTTAGGTGGCACAGTAACGGATTAATAGAGAAATGCTGCTCATGTGCAGCTTTCTCAGCTTTGCACACCCAAGTAAATTTACTCAATCTGTCCTGAGCGGGGGTGTGATTTTTTGTATGTGTGACAAATGGAATATTCCTGACAAGTTTTCGTGCCTAGTCTCTACTAAAGAAGATAAGATTCAGTTGGTTGAACTTAAGCATATAGTATCATTTTGATGCCCTCAGGTACCTTAGGGTACCCTATGGGACTGGCAGATGTGACACAGAAAGCTCCAGAGACCTGCATCCTTCTGGGGCTGCAGTGGGAGCTGAGACAAGATTCTCCCAGATGTTTAGAAATTATACTAAATGTAAAACCTTTTGCCTGTGTGTGTGATTATATTTTGCCAAACTAAAGTTTTAAATGTGTTCCTGCTTATAGGAACATGAGAAAGAAGATACTGCCAAATCACTAGCTGGTGGACATTTTTAGTATCTTGCATTGGATGCAAGAGGCTTTTGTCCTTTTGCTCCCCACATATAAAATGGGTAAAATATGTAATTGTACATGAAAAAGGTATTGTGCAAAAAAATCGTTGCTGTGTGTGAAATGTTCAGTGCTGTAGTAAACACGTCGTAACCCCACCCCGCAAGGAATTAACTCCAGAATTAATATTTAAAGAATTTTGGAATGGTGGGTGGTAAATAGACCAATTCACTGAGAGATCACAGTTCATCCTGCGCAGAGTGAGAAAAAGGAGTATTTATCTTGATACCATCTCCTACCAGTTTCAAGCAGTAAAGCTAAATGAGCCCTTGATAGCTCCATGAGACAGCATGACTGTTATCCTGGGTTGCAAAGCAAGACTGGAGTCCTCTGGGCAGTGCCTTGTGTGGGCTGCTTTCTACGGGCAGGCATTTGGGGCTTGCATTTGGGGTGCAGTAATTTCCCCAGGGCTCTGGAATGGATGGGAGACAGGGATGTGGGAAGCATACCCTGGGACAGTTGAGGTCAGGAATGCTCAGCTGGACATGGGGGTCTCCACAACAGAGAAACCCAAACTCAGAGCAGGGAGAAAACAAGGAGCTGGCCTGCAGTGTAGTGGTTGATAGTTGGGAATGGGAAGTGGGATGCATGTCAACACTACACTTTTTAAATAAATAAATTATTTGAAGAGAGAGAATAGAGCCTGTGGCAGTCGTGTGTTTCCTTACTCAGTCTTTTTTATCTTGTCATACATCTCATACTGGAATACTTAATTGGTCTCAGTAAGTCTTTCCAAAAATGAGTGCTCATGTACAGGGCAGTACAGCACTTATTCCCACCTCTGTTTTATGACCCTGTCGGTGATTCAGTTCTCCCTTTTAAATACTTATATATATGTGCATATTCTTAGCCTTTTCTTTGTTGAAAGTGTCTTCAAATTTTGTCAAAATCTTCCTAATTAGTGAAACTATTAAATGTAACCAAGCTTAAATAGGTCATTGAACTTAATATGACTGACTGGTCAGCTGTCAGCAGTGCCTATTGACATTTCCCCGTGCCAGTTTCTTTTCCACCTTTTAATTGATACAGTAAGTTCCATTTTCTGCATTTTAGCTGATCACTCTCTGACATGGTAACATTTGCATTGCTGTATTCTGGTATGATTCAATCTTGTCTAATTTGCAGTTGATAAGTCCATGTCGTGCTTTATCTGTTTCCTTTTTTACCCCCTCCACCTTGGATTTTTGCAGCTTTGCACTTTATTATATCAACCTTTGAATGAGTCTGTGTTTGTCAGACTCGCTCTACTATTTAACTGTCTTTTGCAAGTACATCAAAGCTGGGTTTTTCATGCTCCAGCCTAAGCAAATATCCATAATGTGACAGTTTAAAATTAAAATCCTGCCATCTTGACATATTATTTGTACCAGTTCTGAGCAGGTGATGAGTCAGGTCCCCTGTAATTAAAATATTTAATGCTCTTTTGAGTTTTTCTTGAGATAAAATGGGATGTGGTTGTTTTCATTTCTCTCAGTAGTGTCTGTGTGCCTCTCCTTACGGATGACAACTGAGGCAAAGTGTTAATGTGTCTTCTAAGTCATGCCTATGCTGTCTTCTGCGTTTACCTTATTATGGCTTCTGAGTATTGTCCCAGCTTATATCCTGTCCTATTCCTCTTTTACCAGCATCCTTTAATTCCCTTCATAGGGTCTAATTCAGCTTGATTCTCAGCAATTTATATTTTATACTTTGAGACCAACAAATGTGTGGACCTTTTAAACTCATTTTAGTCCTCCTATTTATTTTTCTATAGTGAGATGAAGTTTGACTATGAATAATGTAAATTAAGAGAAAACCAAGTAGAACTCATGCTCTATAGCATTGAATACATGGCATCCAAAAACTTTTGAAATGGATGAAGTTTCCATTGGCTTCAGTGACTTACTAATCAACTCATGCCAACAATGGCAAGTGGGAGCGGATTTATGATTGTTTTTCTTTAAAGTTTTAAAAGTTAGCATAATAAAAAGTAAAGCAGAAATCCTTCATAGAGGTAATAAAGGAGTCTCGGTGTCTTATGTGGTGAAAATAGAGGGCTTTTTATTATACTGTCAGTGTCTGTTACTTATTGTGAAGGGTAAGTTCAGAAGTTCAGACTCATAGCTTTTTCAAAATAACACTTGCAGAAGAGTTATTTGAGAGAAACGTGACCAACTGGGAGACTTTGAAAGGGGTGAAACCTTATTCCAAGTAAGTGTCCATAGGTTGGCAAAATGTTAATAACAACATTATTCAGGAGAAACTTTTTATTTTCTTTGAAAAGTGTCCTTGGCATTGTGGAAGAAACCTACAAGATATATAATGTGCTGATCAAAAGTAAGATTCTTATCTAGAAGTACTGTAAAATATTCTAACACCCTACAAACTTTTTGATACAGAACATAGCAAGTGTATTTATGTGATGGGAAATAATGGTAGAGAATAAGTAAAACAATGAAAATTTTAGTGACTTTGTATGGAAGAAATGTCTGATTCTAGACAGACATAGACTAAAACTGATCAGTTGTACTGCCTGTTTTCTTAAGGTATTCTTTACAAAGAGATGTTTTAATGTGATTTATTAACTGATCTTGAAGTCTTAAACTGAGTGTAATTTTCTAATTTTTAAAAATAAGACTAAGACTCATTTGTTTATAAATAGATTGTTAACCACTCTTGGTTCTTCTGTATTAGGTGAAGTTCTCCACTCAACTACATTTGAAAAAAAAATAAAATTCAGAATGAAGAAATAAGATCTTGAAGTCCTCGTGGTAATGGAGACTCTAAGGAAGACTGATAAACTTGAGCTTTAAATTGCTTGAAAAAAAATACTTTCTCAAGTTGTTTTCCCATCCACAGATTAAAAGAAAAAAAACAACCCCAAAACAACCTTAAAGTGCAGGTTTTCGTTAGGAGTTTCATTAGGAGATACTCCACCTTTTCTGCCTAGGAGTTAAGTTATCTCAGGACCAGTTCAGATTCAGGGCTTGGATTACGTCCTGTACCATGCAGTACGTTGTGTTTTAGCAATTCCATTGCTAAAGTGGAAGAAAGTAAAATAAAAGCTATGAACAGAAAGTAGCTTGGGGGGTTCTGACTTTTGATTTGACTGTGGAAAATGATATTGGAAGAAAATGGATCCAGCTCTGTTTAGGGAAACGTGGTCTCTGAATGGGTGGATTCATTCTGATGGAGGGACAGGATCCAAACCCCCGGTGCCTCTTAGAGCTCAGTCAGCCAGGATGCAGCACAATCTGTCTTTGATCTAGCCAAGCTTTTGAAAATGTGCTAGACGTGATGCCTGAACAGTAGGCTACTGAAGTCTCAGCAGGCTTTTCAATTAAGAACCATGTCTCAAATTAGAAAGCATTTAATTAAATAGATGAATGCTGAGCTTCGAGAAAGCTATGAAAAAATTTCATCTTGGTATTCAGTTGAAACAGAAGGTATCCTAAGAACATGGACAGATCGAGGGCCATTTTGCAGAATACTGCTGCCACATTTCTCCATCAGCTACTTGAAAGTACCCAGTCCTGAGAAGGAAGCTGAGAAAGCTGGATGAGCTCTCTTTACTGCATTTCCCAGCCTTTTCCTGAAAGGACTTTACTCCGATCACCCTCTGTAGCTGGTTTTAAATAATGAATGTTTGAGAGTGTTGACAACTTTGTTCCAGTTGACTTTTAAAGAAAATTATCAAAGTCAGGTTGTATCTGAAATCTGCTAGTAGTTGACTAAAGTCATATAGTGGTGCTATATATAGGTGCTGGATAGTGCAGCACCCTGTGCTCTTCACCTACACCATGGTGGGGCTCTGGCAAGTTAAAACTGCCTGGCTTCTATAGTGAAGACTTGCCAGAGAGGGGTCATTGGTGTTTTGTGTTGATGGGGATGCTGCAGATAGATCTTGTGTCCTTGTTGAAGACTTCCAGCAGATCTCTTGAAAGGCAATAGAAAAAGTACTTTATGTTTCATGGACTTGAGAACAGGACTGTCAGTGTTTCATTTGAACATCTGAGCTTAGTTTGCTAATTCAGAGTGGGCAAAGTTATTATCCTTAGTTACACTGCCATAGAACCAAAAGAGTCTTTAAGGTCCTGTGATTCACTGAGAGAGTGGTCAGTCACTGGAACAGGCTTCTAGGGAAGTGGTCACAGCACCAAACATGTTGGAGTTCAAGGAGCATCTGGATGATGCTTTTAGTTCTATGGTTTAGTTTTAAGTAGTCCTGTGAGGAGCAAGGAGTTGGACTTGATGATCCTTATGGGTCACTTCCAACTTGAGCTATTCTCTTTGTTATTTTAGGTGGGAGGATAAGTGAAACCAGCTTAAGAGAGAGAATCAATGATTGCAAAAGAAAAACATTAATGAAGATAACCTCACTACACTTAGCCAGATATCTGTACTTCACTCTAATTGTGTTAAACTGTATATTTCTTCTTTTCTGAATGGAAATGAAAATTGACCAGCTGTGTGTTAGTTGTACCTGTGAGACAAATGTGTTTTTCCAAGTAGAAGAGACTTGTGGTGATACCTCAGCCCAGTTTGGTTCATTCCCAGCAGCTATGAAATGCTGAATGGTCACTGCAGGAGAACCACAAAATTGTGCTGTACTGCAGATTAGCTGAAATGTTACCAGGATTTTACCCATACTGTGACAATTAGAGGAATGAGCCAAATTGGACTGGGGTTTTTTTGGATCAATTAAATTAGACTAAGAGACAGCACGCAGGTATACGTAACTATATGAGAATAATGTCATACGGTTTGTTAAAGCTAATGAGTGATACCACTGTAAGCAGGGACTTGTAGAATATATATTTGAGTATATATTGTATTTTTACATGTATAGTTGTTGCTGAGGGAAAGGAAAAACCTGTTACGTATTGCTGTTTTCCAGCTTCCCTGCCTCTCTCTTTCCACTCAGTCAGGTGATGGTTTGAATTCTGTCTTACTTGACCCTTGAGTAAGGTGATCTGAGGGGGAAGTGTTCAAACTGCTTATGAAGCTCAGGCAGAAGACATCACTCTGCTCACTGACACAATATGTTGAATGATGAAAAGTTACAGCATTTCCCATCAAAGCTGTTTTTCTTCCTAGTATCACTATTGGAGAGTATTACTGACTTATGTTTGCATTGCTTTGCAGGAATCTCGGTGGCCGTACTTATTTGGAGCAATCATAGTTCCTTCATTGATACAAGTTGTGATTCTGCCTTTTCTTCCTGAAAGTCCTCGTTACCTTCTGCTTGAGAAACATAACACAAGCTTGGCAGAAAAAGGTATGTGTTACTTTCTTGCAGCAAAGGATGTTTATGGTAGGGATGCAGACTGGAAAGTAATTCTGATACCACAGTAAAAGCAGAATATTCCAATGGGAGAAATTTTCTTGGCAATTATTTTTCCCTCACTTTTTTGTTTGTCTTTGTGTGTGTAAATATAACTGTTGCTTTGATTTTTTTTTTTAATAAATTAAATTCTCCAACAAACTAACCTATGTGGCATTATGCATGGTGATACAAACCTAACCAAATCATCCAGCTGTTGTGGGTCGGCTACTATATGCAAGGTTTTTTTGGGAGTGAGAGGTAACTTCAGTCTTCATGACTGTTCCTTATCTACGGTCTTTGGAGTTTGGCTGACAAAAATACTGATTCTGTTGCTGGGTTTTGTTCAGTAGTCACTGTGTTAGTGACTCTGCTTCTGTAACTCGGTAACCTTTGTAGATGTAATAAAAACCTCATACACCTATTTAACTGAATATTTTCAGTGCTTCCATATAGCTTACTTCAGTTTCACAGACATAGACGAGAATAATTTGTTCTTACTTTAGGTTCTATGTATAAAAGAATTTGGTTGTGTGATCACAGCTGCTGTATACTCTGCTTCTGTAAAATTACTGCAGTCACTTGTAAGTTCCAGTATGTTATAGCTGAGACAATGTTGAAAATTTGGTTTTGCTTATTATAAATACATGTTAAAAATTGGAGTGTAAAAAGAAGAAAGGAGTCTGTAATACAAAAATGTTTGCAGAACATAACTGCGCTTTAAATATTATTCCTAAAAACTTCAACTGACTATAACCCTTGACATTTTCAGTCACTAAGTAGCTGCTTGCAAAACTATTTGCAAAGTGTGAATCAGCCCCTGAAACTTAAACTTAATAATCTTTTAGCATGAAATAATGCAAATCACTCTATACTATTTCTTCCACTATGAAATGAAAAACTGGCCTCTTTTGTTCTAATGAGCACTCTGAACTAGAAATGGCACACTAATGAAGAGACTTCCATGTTGTCTCAGTTTGGTGTTGGAGAATTCTGTGAATGTTGGAGCCTTGGAGCATTCAGAGATACAGTTCAGTGTTTAAAAAAAAAAGTGCAAAAGCAACAAGGCTTTGGGGAGAGTTCTTTAGCTTTACAGAGTTAGCAGAGGTTTGTTGAGGCAGAGAACAGCTTTCCCGGGGACTGTGAAGGGAAGGGCTTTGCCTGCCAGCCACGGTCAGAGCACCCAGCAGGGATGCAGCCATGAGCAGCTGGGGCTGGCTCTTGGGCTGTAACTTCTGCAGCACCACGACTGGGCTGGGAAGAAAGGCCTTGAGGTGCCAAGTTTGAACTGGCTCATTTCTACCTGATAAGACTGTAGATGTATTTATAGAGCTATGGCTGACAAAGAGTCTGCGTCTGCAATGCTATTGCATAGTGTCACACTTGTTATAGGGACCTATTGGAAATCCTGCCGCAATACCTGGAGACCTCAGCACTGACAGTGAAGCTGGGCCTCTCATAGGTAGAGTTTAAAAAATCATAAAGAAATGGCAGTAAAGCAACACCACCTGCCTTGAAATTCACACCATTTACTGTTGCTGGTAATGGGCCAACTGCAGTCTGGAATGTTTTTAGCGTATGTGTTCTGAAAATTATTTGAAAGCTATTCTAGAAGCACTGGAGGTGGATTTTAGAGTAGAAGACTTCAGGAGAGCAAAGTTACCCACACTTTATTTGGTAGTTGAAGGGAAAGGAGCTTTAGCATTTGGCTTGCTGATTATGAGAAGGTGGCTTTTGTGAGCCACTTTAAAAATAATAAATTTAGATACTCTGAGAAAAAAAAGTGATACAAAAACTTTTCAATGTAACAGCTTATCAATAGAGGCTTTTGGACTTGAATAGTTCTAAAAGAAAAAAATAATACTGAGTTATGTTGTAGTGCAGAGAGGAACTAATTTTGAGTGTAGTCTACAGAGCTTTCGAAGCAGGTAGGGACCAATGATTCTAGGCAGAGCTTTGCAAAAGTCCATAGGGTAGTGAGTTGCCTTCTGCTCCTTGCCTATCAAGCAGCCGCGCTTCCAGAATTGGCCACCTGATTGCACAGGCAAAGTTGCCTGTAGGATATCAGGTGCAAAATAGGTAATGATGATTCTTGGGCATCATTTTGGATGATTGATTCATGGAATGACTGGGCAGGGGACACCTGTGATGTTAGACCAGCATGGAGAGTTGAGAGCCCTCCTCACAACCCCAGAGCATGCAGAGAAATCCAGATTAGGCATGAGACAGCTTTTCTGGAGTAATGCAGTGGAATAACAAAAGCATGTGGGGAGGGGAATTCACAAAATAGAAGGGTTAGTAGCTCTGAACCAACAACCAGGTAAGATGATCTGGATGTCCGCATTATCTGCAGAAATAGGGGAGGAAAAGCCTGAGTATTGGGGAAACCTGGGTAGTTTGTGGGTTATTAAAGAACCCTACTGCTCGTAAGCCATATAATGACAATGCAGTATTCTCCATTTTACTAATGACTACAGTAATGCTTTTGAATTATTTGCCTCTTAGGTTAAATCTGCATATTAATATCAGAAATGTGCAGGTCTGTCTTCTGACTAAATCCTTTTTCTTTCTGCTGACAGATCAAGGCTATTCGTGCAAATATACATTTCACTGTGGATTATATCTTGTTGGAGAAATATAAAACTGTTATTTGTAAAAGGTCTGCTGTATTTAAGGCAGATGACTACATTAGTCTTTTAAAATACTCTGAAATGTACATGTATGTCAAAGCTTCTAAAATGGAGATGACAACATTAATCTTCCTAATTGTTTTAGAGCAGTACAAATGCAGTGGGATAATGTAGGCCACTGAGTTTCCTCAAAGTTCTGCTCCTGCTTTCTTCTGCCCCTTCTGTCCTCAGGACATAACCAGACCAAAATACAAGTGGCCTCATTCTCTTTTTTTGGCAGAGGTGTAAAAAAGCATGATGCCTTTAAGTGGCAAATGAGACTAAAAGCCAGGAGAAGGACCAAAATGTGTTGTGTAAGTGATGAAAAAAGAGAAGGGATGAGGTTAGAGCAGGTGGACAACATGTGTGAACGTAAACCACACCACCATGAGAGAAGCTACTCCATGAGCACAGGAGCAGAGAGACCTCAGATGAGTGATGTCTCCTGAGCCCCACTAACAGGGATCTGCCTGGTTCCCTGCTTTCCCCTGTCCAGCAGTGCCAACGGTGCGTGCTGTGGGTGGCAGAGCCGATGTCTGGCTGATCAGCCATACAGACACTGTGGCTGACTTCCTGGAGGTCACCATCCTGTATCTGACTCCCTGAGACCACCAGGAGCTGAGCTGTCTCCCGTCTCACTGCTGAATGTGAGGGAAGTGGTTTATGTGTTGCAGGGGGAGAACGGTTGACTGGACTTACAGCATAGTCTGTAAAGCTGCTTTTCTCAGGAAGCTGAAAGTCTGGTAATGGGAAGAGGGTAGAACCATCCCAGCTCCCCTCCCAGGTCCCATAATTGACATTCTCTTCTTTTGCTAAGAACAGAAGAGAGAAAAATGCCTGGCATTTGACTGATGTGATCCTTCTTCATAATTCTCACCAGATAGTAGAGGAAAAGTGGGTATTTAAATGGTTGAGGAGAAGGACTTTGGAAGGAGATCATTGTTGAGTTGATAGAGAGCAGTGGGTGTGAAGGGTAACAGGGAAAGAAACAGGAAGAAAAATAAAAACCTGCTGCTAGAATTACATCAAGCAGTTTACTATTGAAGCTCAAGGACAGTAAGACAGGAATTTGACTTTAGTCGTGTATTAATTGCATGCCAAGTGGATCCCTGATCTGTCACTGTGGCAATGATGAAATAGAAATAAAACCAGTAGAAGTACTGTGATAAAATGAAACATTTTTATGACAGACAACATTGGTTATAGACACTTTCTGTTGGAGAGTTGACATGACTCTTGAAGAATACTGTTACAAGGAGAAAACCTGCATTTTCGATGCAGTGACAGTAGCAGGTCATGTAAATCAATAATTCAGCTGGCATCCCAGCTTGCCAGAGAACAAGAATATTGTTATGTCTTAAGGGTCAAGTAACTTAGATAAAGTGTCACAGTAACATCTGTTGGTGATGTACAAAATCTGTTCATCTAGTATGTTCAGTCATACATTAAAACTCCTGTGGTTATGAAAGAAGCATTACACCAGGTATAATGAGATGTGTAGATTTAAATCCTTAGAAAGATGGATTAGAGTTGATACCTTTTGACGTGATAAAAAAGCGAGGCCTTCTCTGATTTTAAAAACTAGGTAGCTAATTTTTTACAAAACCCCTCATGGGCCCCATATGGACATGAGAGATATTAAAGCCAAAGTTACAGCAGGATCAAATTGCTGCAAATCCAGTGATTTAAATGAAATTGTTATGACTGACAATGAGGACATAAATTATTTATTTTTGCTTATCTATGTTTTTTGTATGTCTCTAAGCTTTATGAATTATGCTTATTGGAAATGAAGAAACAGCCATGACTACTGCACTTGCTGCATTATGGTACAGGCTCCATCTCAGATGGCTGCTGGCTGACAAAAGCTGGAGTGATTGTGGTGTGTCTGTTTGGTTTTAAGTTTTTCTTAAACTTCCTATCTTTCACAGAGAACACTTGGTTCACTGGACCCTCTGATACAACTTGATTTACCAATTCTTGTGTTATTTTAGGGTCGCATGTGGATACTTTCTTTTACCTGTACATCTTGGCTAGATTCAAGTGAATCTGAACAGGCTTATTTTGTAAAGATGTAATCCCGAACTGGATGATAACTCACAGATTTAAAGGCATAAGCCCTATTGCCCAAACTACTACCTGTGACCACTTCTCTCTTTTTCTGACTCCTTGTGCCTGGGGCTGGCTCTATTCTGTAAACCACACAATCGCATTTTGATCCTTTAAAATGCCTTCTCAAATTTATATGCTAATTCAGTCTTTATGATAACAGCTGGATTACTTTGCACAGTCCTGGAATTACAGCAGTGGAAAAAAAATTAGTAATTCTCCCCGTAGATGAGTTCTTGAGTGTCCATCTTCAGTTAATTTAAAGACCTGATTGGTTTTAAAGACAGCACCAACTGATTTTGTTCAGACCATTGAACTGCTTTCACATGTTTCACCTTCACTTAGCTGAGATGCATAAAAGCCAGTGGTGTAAATGGAAGGGTTTCCTATCTCCTTTCCCCTTGACTGGAACATGCACTTCTTTTGCTGTTTATAAAGGCACTGTACCAGCTTTTGAAAGCTGAGCACCTAGGACCTTCTAATCCAAGGGAATTGAAAAAGAAATCTGGGAAAGGCCTAAAATTTGCCAGAAGTGTAACTCCTTAGATGGTTGTCAGTGTGGCACAAAAACAAGCCTTCACTATGGAGAGAAGCAGCCAGTCGCAGAGGGAAATGAGTCATTGCAGGGGGGAGAGGAACGACTGCTGTGCTTCTCAGTGCCAATAATGCAGGGGTTTAAAATGTAAAATGAGTTGAATATCACACATAGAAAGACCTTTGAGTTTTCCCATCTCCCTGCTAATGTAGTATTTATTTCCACATTATTTATGTATAACATTCTGATTCTTACGGTACTGAAAAACTGTTAATGGAAGAAAACTGAAGATGTGTTGAGTAGCAGGAAAACATGTTTTTCCAAGAAGACTGAGTGTTGTCTACTCAAAACTATGCATATATAGCATAGCATTTTCTTAGTATTTCTTGACTTGTTGCTAATTTTAAGTATCCGTCAAGGTTTCCTAGTGGCATTTATATCTCTGGTTCTAATACCAGGAAGGGAAGAAAAAGAAAGCAGGTATCTGTATTTTTCTTGTCTTATACTTGGTAATTTTGGTATTTGCAGTTTTTTCACTTCCTGGTCCCTCTAGAAATATAGCAAGCTCCCTTGTGCAGAAAAGACAGATCGCTTTCTTTTTACTTGACTGCACCTATATTTTTGACTTGTGTGCCCTACAGTAATGCCAAGAATTCTAAGGACAGGAAAAATAAAGAAAATTGTGCACTGACCTAATTCACACTGATAAACCAGATGCTTAAAAATCTGAGAGAATCTTTTCAGAGAAGAATTTGGTGATATATGTCTGTTTGTTCTCATTTTATCTGAATTTTTCTTTATCAGTGCTCTACTAATACTGAGGAAAGTGTAATTTAGGTATGAGACAATGACTTTAACATACATAGGCACACATTATTCTAATTTTACATTTCTTGTTGGTGTCTGTAAACACTTCACACTCATTTTAACAAGCATTTAGCATGCCATTTAATAATAAATGGGCAGTGGCACAAGGACAAAACTCAGCAGCTTAAATTTTGGGTTCTGGTCCAAATTTGTTAAATCATTTCTGACTGTGCGGCCTGTGTGAAAAGATAAATCTTATGCTGTTTCTGAGGAATTTAAAAATTCTGACCTCTCCTCTCCCAAGAGAGAAACTGGATATCAGAATAAATGAGTGTTATGAATTGACTCAACACCCAGAGGTGGTCATTGTTCACCCTTTAAAAAAATAATTCTTCTTGTTAAGCAGTCATATGGGTCCCATTAAAATGCAATAGAAGTTCTAACTGCCTCTGAAGATCTTGGCCCAGAGCATGAGTTAGTTCCTCATGCTGCTCGACTAGGAGCCAGGCAGAGTGCACAGCATTGCACATTCGCCAAAGGGACAGAGAAGATTGCCCTGGGGAGGCCACTGGTTCATTTGTGTGACCCATCCCTCACAGCACTGACATGACACTACTTGGCCTTTTCACCTAGTGAGTAAAGTTAGAATTTTGGATCTTCAAAACATAAATGGAGTCTGGGCATTTTAACCATGTCTAGTCAGTGTCTCTGGCTTGCTTGACCATCCAAGTCCTTTCTGTGCTCCAAAAGAATGTATACTTACTGAAAAGCATAGAGGTCGTTTATTTGTAGACAGTACTATCCAAAGTTATGGATAAGAGAAAAATTGTTTTGGCTCTTAGGAGAACTAAGTCAACTTAATCACTTAATAAAAATAACAATTTTAAGTGACCTGCTGTGTAAAGGATTGTATTTAGAGTTAACATCCTGCTGGGTCACAAAGCCTTGTTGCAGGGCTATGTGTAATGCAATTGTGTCTCTGCAGTCATTCCAAGATAAGGAGCATTTTAAGTATCTCTTAAAAAACCAACCCCTGGGGTGTGTTCGTAAGATTGTGACAGAAGTATCATCAGCATATGCGGTATCTGTGAAACAAGGTTGGTGGAGATACGCCACCTCCATTAGGAGGTACCTGTTTGTAGTACCTCTTGGAGGAGACGTGAGATGGAAATCTTTTATTAATCACAGTGGAAGGATATATCAGTAAGTCGTTGATGTGCAGTATAATATAATACTAAATGGTTTGTTTTTTTCTGGGGAGGTGAGGTTGGTTGTTTACTTACATTTGCCAAGTAAATTCGCTCCTATGTCTCCAGAGTTGACAAACAGAAAGTCTTGAACTGTTCTGGGTAATTCTTTCTAATATTAATCAACTTGACAAAGTGAATTGTTGTCTACATACTAGAAAAAACGAGAGGTAATATGTAGAGTAATAGCTGTTCCTTTCGAATGTCTGCCTTTTCTCGGTTTACCAGACCCACATACATTTTTACATCTTAATACTTCTCTATCCAATCTATCTCCAGCAAAGAAGTCTGCTGTATTACTAGACTGCAAAAGTAGCGAAGTCAAATAATGTTCAGAACTTCTTTGCCATTCAACTCTTCTTTCAGATTGCACAGGGCTTTGACTCTGCACTGGACCTTAGGCTATATTATGTATGAATTAATATACAGAAAGATCTGTTAGGGTGCCAAATAATTTATATTCTTGTTGCAGTTTCTGAGACCAATTGCAGGGATGAGCCGGATCATACCCAGAGCAGAATGATGTTGGCAGAAGACTAACTAAATTGTAGCCTATGTGTTTGTCCTGTATGTGGCACACATTTCCATTTCTATGAAACAAGTCTGTTAACAATGCACATAGTGCAAAGTATCTGGCCTAAAGTACATGTCCTCTCTTTGTAGCATTTCAGACCTTCCTTGGGAAAGCCGACGTGTCTCATGAAGTAGAAGAAGTTTTGGCAGAGTCTCGAGTCCAGAGAAACACCAAGTTAGTGTCGATACTTCAGCTCCTGAGAACCCATGCCGTGCGATGGCAGATCATTACCGTGGTTGTCACCATGGGCTGCTATCAGCTCTGTGGGCTAAATGCTGTAAGTGTCCTTCTTCAGGCCATGACATCTCCCAGAGTGCTTCTTTCTTTCTTTTTAATACAAGATTTGTGCTGTGCCATTCAGCAACCCCTATGACTTTACTTTTTGGCTTTTTCTTATTAGTAATAGTTTTGTCATAGTTCAAAAGCTTTAATTGCTTAT
>NW_010198103.1:0-2641 GCF_000695765.1 Mesitornis unicolor | reverse complement strand
CCAACTCCTCATATTCTGTCATTCTGTGATTTATTGACCATTCACTGACGATTCATTGACAGTTATTTATTGACATTTATTGACTATTTACATGTAGGCTGCAGGAAGTAAACATTATCTTGGTCTTTGACCACGCTACCATACTTAATTTGCTACTAATTAACACCTATTTAGTTTATTTTCTGACAATTTTAAAATACCAACTCGCATATTCCCTGATGCACCCCTGAGGCCAGCAAGCCCGGTGCTTGTCCATAGGAAATTTTGGAGGAAGCTTCCAGTCTTAAACTAACAAAATTCTCCACATTGGAATTTTATAGTGAGTCCTGGTTGTTGCTGGATCCCTGATTTGCTAAAAGCTCCCACATTTAAACCATTTGAAGGCAATAATTTGGCCAAAAATGCACATTTGGTCCTTTTCTAGTATTTATGTGATGCATAAAAAGGTAAAATATTAAGGCAAAAAGCCCAGCAGCCCTCCCCATGACGGCGTTTCACGATGTCTTTATGGTTGCTTATTTTACCTGAAATAGTGCCGTGTTTTCTCATCGATGACTTAAATTTCTAAATTCTTCTCTTTTCCTGCGGATCCAGGGCAGAAACAACATGTTCCACACCCTGCTCATGTTCCTCTACATCATAAAGACGAAGGAATCCGGGATGCTGGGGTAAGTACTCGAAGTTTGGCGTCATCTGGGGGCATTTCGGTTTGAAACTCCTTGGCTGCAGGCGCCTCAAGCCAAAATCGCTGCGGCGGGGCGATATTAAAAGCATTCAAATCATCTTTGTGCTAGAAATAATGGCATTTTTCATAAAATTGGAGAAATCTGACGTGTGTGAGGAGTAAAATCCATATCCGGATTCTCCTGCGTGCGTGACGCCTTCCTGTGTGTTAAAATGCTGATGCACGGAGTTGATATTTAATAATAATTTTCATTTAATGTTTTAAACCTCTGCTTAAATTCACTCACAATTTTGTTTTCGCAGGCGGGTGAATCTGGGCTTATCAGGAGTCAATGTTCTGTGGATTTTTGGGGAATAACAGCTCCAGTGGGATGCGAAGTCAGTGCTCCCGTTGTGCACTGCCACGAGCCCCGGCTTGGCCAAATGCGGCAATTTGGGCAACTTCAGCATCCAAGAAATTTACATTGGCACGGGAAAAGCCAAATCAGAAAAGTTCAGGGTTGTTTTGGTTCGTCTTATTAGGGATGATAAGAAAAAACGAAGTTTTTTAATCCCTGGTTTATTGGTGTCATTGGGTTTTCAAGATGTGTCGGGGGTCAGCGCTGCCGGCGTGAAGGAAAATCCTGTTTGATTTGCTTGTTTCAGTAAAATAATGTTTAGTTCAAGTTTTTATCTCAATTTTCAATGTTCAATTTTCAATGTTCAATTTCAGTGTTCAATTTTCAATGTTCAAATTTCAATTTTCAATTTTAAATTTCAGATTTCAAATTTTTGTTGTTGTTTATTTTTTCTTTTTTAAACAAAATAACCACACCACCCAATTTTGGCCGTCTTAAGAGCTCAGAAATACCAACTGCCTTCAGTCCAACCACAGCATTACCCGGCTTTTTGCCTTTTAAATTTATTGTTACTGCTCCCATCTGCTTTTTTTCTTTGCCAGTAAACTCTGATTTTGGGACTTTTACCTTGTGTAGGCTTCAGCACCTCAGCAGGAGCCCCAGCTCTGGAAACCCACAGATTCTTAAAGTCCCTGCTTTTGGGGATGCACCTTTGGGGGTTAAAAAAACCAAAACCACTTGGATTTGCTTCAAGTATTTGCATAAAACTTTATACAAGGGTGAGGGGGGCAGAATTTGTCGTAGTAAACGGCCAAAACCCCCCTCATTTGTACATTTAAAACGCCAGAATTTCACCGGTTTGTTCCTAGGGGAACTAAAAATACATTTTTTTACTCTGGTTTTTACATTTTGGGACATTTTATCTCTTTGGGGTGGGAGGGAGCTGCTCTTTTTTGGTGTGAACGACTGTTTCTGGCAATTCTGTCTCCTCGGAGAGCAATAAAAAATGGCTAATTGGGTTCTTGGATTAAGTGGGTTTGGTTTATCCAGTGCTCGTTTGGGTTTTTGTGGTTCAGCATCACGAAATCCATCAATGAACCAAGGGGGGATGTTCACAAACCAGATTTCACTGGGGTTTACCCCAAATTGGGTTCCTCTCGGGTGCTGAAGTCTCTTTAAAGTGCAGAAATTCTCAGCTTTGACCAAAAAATGGGTGTTTCTGAGAAAAGACCATCCCACAAAGCACTCTTGGCACTGGGCTTCTGGCCCCCCACATCCCCGTGCACCCCCAGGTCCCCGTGAACCCCAATAAACCATGTGCCAAATAACACCACACGCCCTCATCGCTGTGCACCGCTGTGAACCCCAATAAACCACACACCCTAGTCCCTGTGTACCCAAATACACCGTGCACCCCAGTCACTGTGAAGCCAGATAAACCACACACCCCACTCCCTGTGTACCCCAATATACCACGCACCCCTGTGCGCTTTGGTGCACTGTGCACCCGGATAAACCACGCACCCTGCTCTTGAGCACCCCAAATTCTTCTGCACCCCAGTCCCTGTGCACCCAGATAAACCATGCACCTGGTCCTGAGCACCCCAAATTCTTCTGCA
>NW_010198102.1:0-6838 GCF_000695765.1 Mesitornis unicolor | reverse complement strand
GTGGGTGGCGAGAGGCAGGAACAGAGGCGTTCTGCTGAGACGGGAGTAAAAGCAGGAAAGCAGAGACAAACTACGAGAAGAAGGAAAGTGTTAAAGAAAAGGGGAAGAGAGGAGATAAAGCGATTCCTCTGAGGAAGAAGCAAGCGAAGGAGGGGGAATACGGAAGGACTCTGCTGATGAGAGAGAGGAGTTGAAAGACCCCCCTCAAGAGACGCCGAACAGAGACTGACTCTACAACTCTCTCTCCCTTTGTCACACCACAAGGATTTGATGCCCCTCAGCCTGTTCACTTCTGTGTGTTCATGTTTCCCACAGGTTTCTCTTCCCCCAACCCCCCAGCTGCAGCCCAGGAGGTCAGACCTGCCACTGATGGTAACACCAGCAGCAGCTCCTCCTGCAAGAAGAGAAAGTTAAATAACAGCAGCAACAGCAACTCTGAAAGAGAAGAATTTGATTCCATTTCTTCCTGCACCTCTTCTCCTTCCAAAAACGCCACCTCATCATCTTCCTCCGTCATCACCACTTCCTCGTGCTCCTCCTCAGGGGTTGCCTCCTCCAATCATCACCTCCAGAAGAAGCTGCGCTTTGAGGACTCCGTGGATTTTATTGGACTCGATGTGAAGATGGCTGAAGAGTCTTCTTCCTCCTCCTCTCCCACTGCTGCTTCTCAACAGCAGCACCAACAACAGCTCAAAAATAAAAGCCTTTTAATTTCGTCAGTGGCTGTGGGGCACCATGCAAATGGCCTGACCAAAGCTGCCTCCTCTACTGTTTCCAGTTTTGCCAACAGTAAACCTGGCTCTGCTAAGAAATTAGTGATCAAGAACTTTAAAGGTAACAGGCCATAATTTGTCACAACCTGACGTTTAACTTTGTGTTTTGTTTTCAACAAGAAAGCTGGTTGACTTTCACAAGTTTTTCACAAAGCGCTTTTCTCTGTTGAATGTTTCTATACTTACATAAAGGGGGGAATAATGTTTTAGAATGCATACTTGCCAAGCCATGTACACACTCTGAGCTGCACTTCTCTGCTTGGGGTTATTTTTCAGACTCGTTTCACTCTTGTCTCTTGAGAAGGCCTTTACTTGTATGTCAGATGAAAGGTTTTTCTACGTCAGTGTGTGAAATGCCTTTCTTCAAACTTTTAACATTTGATATCTCTTTTCTATTAATCCTGATTCAGGATTTAGTGTATATATTTTAACGTAGCTTATAATAAGTCTTTGCACAGGATGCGTTTTTTTAAGTTGGGCCTGATTCTCTGTCTCGCCTCTATCCATGTTGTCTGTTTATAGGTTAATCCGCTTGTGCTTAGTTTTAAAGGTGATTATCAGGCTATTATGGCGAATTTCCTTTCTGGTTTCCCTGTTTGTCTTTAAAGTAGATAATTTTCCTGAGTATTTTCCTTGCAATACCCTTGCTGTAATTTTTGTTTTTTAACTGCTTGATGTGTTTTCTCTGTCTTAACATACTTTCACTTTACAGGGTTACATTATTTTATAAGTTCTCTCAAAAGATGTGTTTGAGGTTCTTGAGTATTGGTACTAGAGACCAGCTGAAGCAGAGAAATGAAACTTTTCTGCTGTAATACTTGCTTCATTTTCTAGTAAACAAAAATATAAATAGGTGCAGACAGAAAGTTTAGTTAAAGCTGTCATTTTTTTTTCCCTATAAAGATGAGGAAATCGCCTGCTTTTTTAATTTCTTGCCTCTTGCTATCTTCTATAATAGTCTGATAGCTTGCTTTCTTGGGTTGTTGGTGTTTTTTTCCCCACATGATGGGCTTGGGGCAGTAAAAGATATTAATGACATTAAAATTAATTTTTAAATACACAGTTGATGTTCTGTAGTAACATTGTAGAAGGTAAAGATTAGGATTACTTTAACCACTGTAATGTTTTACAGCAGTTCATGGTCACAGTGTAACTTTTTGCTTTAAGGTCCTCCTAATTCTCAAAAATGTGCTCTACCCATCACATCATCATTTAATTTGACTGATTCTTTTTACATTTATACTTATGATGCATGATGGTGAGATATAAATGTCATACTTCTGTTGCTTGTGCACTGTTATCTTTAAGAGACATAAATTTTTCATGTTTAAAATGTTTGTTAAATGTCATGGATTGCATGATATTGTGAGCATCATTGCTTATGAATTGGTATTTGAATCACTTGCTTAAAAAGGATGTCTCAAGAATCTGCCAGCTTTGCTTTTTATTTGCTCTTAGATGCTAAACTGAATAATAATCTTAAGATTATTGTCTTTATCTTAGTGTGAGAGCAATAACATCCATTACAACTTAAATAACTTTAGAATCCATAATCATGGTATTTCCTGCCAAGTAGCATACTCATTAGTTGCTAGTGAAAATAAGCAAGTCTCGCGTGTAGTTACTTGTCTCTCTAGATTCTTACGATACTGCTGATGTAGGGGTGTTGTCAATATTGTAGGGAGATGCTTGGAAGAACAAAAAAATTACTTCTCTGTTATTTCTAGAGAACTCATAAAGCTTTACAATGTAGTAGAGTGTAAACTCTGGCCCAGTTTCACCTGTTGATGCATGGATGTGCATGCGTCTTCTTCCCTAAATTTTCCTCCTCCTTCCATCTCAATTTAGGACTGTGATTATTAGAACAAAAATGGTCATTTTAGCTCATTGTGAGAACACAGAACAATTCTGGTACTCTGAGAATGTGACTTGGGGAATCTCTCTTAGCCTGTTGTAAATGCTTTAGTCTTGTTGAAGACACTGTGTAGCAGGGCCATCTTTAGAAAAGAGGCTGAAAAAAAGAAGGGTAAAATCTGCAAACTTGAGCTATTTGAACATTGAAAGAGGGCTTAACTCTAACAAATATCCACTGGTCAAGCCCAAGAGATGTAAATGGTTTACTTTAAAATACGAAGGTTTTCCTTGAGGCCATAAAGCCTGTATTATAATTACAGTATTTCTATGCATGTTTCTTGAAGGTTTCTTTCCAATTTTTGATACAGAGCAAAATTAATGAGAAGTAAATTTAAAAAATAAGCTATACGCAACACTGTATCTTTTAATCCATACTTTTCAGCTCTTATGTTCACTTCCTTTTAGCTGTGCTGTCCTGGCAGTGAAAAAATGTAATGAAGATGTAGATGATTCTTGCTGGTGTTTAGCCTTTTATCCCTTCTTGAGCTGCTCAGACTCAGTGTTGTGATGTTTATAAATCGCACATACTGTTTGGGCTGCAGATGCTGTGATGTGTATGTGAACAGCTATGCTGAATTTTTACAATGCGTTACTATTTGAAATGTAAATAAGATACTGCTTTTACGCTGATGCTTGCTTTTAATGTAAATATAAATTAAAATTTAGAGCATCAGCCTGTACCTCTTTCCTCTCAAAGCTACATTTCTCATTTATGTAAAAGGTAAACTGTTCTGCTTCTTCTAAATATTTTCTCAAATTCTTTTAATTTCTTTTAAAGATAAACCCAAATTGCCTGAAAACTACACAGATGAAACCTGGCAAAAACTGAAAGAAGCTGTGGAAGCTATCCAGAACAGTACTTCAATTAAGTACAATTTAGAGGAGCTCTATCAGGTACGTGCTTTAAGTAAAAGTGATGAGGTAAGGTTTTTTGTTTTGTTGTAGGATTTTTTTGTTTGCTTAAAATACTTCTGATACTGTGGTAAGAATATGACATTTTGCTTGATAGCTGCTTTTTCGATTGAAAACATTTTCATTGAACAGTTGATCAAATTTTAAAATTTCACAAGATCTAACATTAAACTAAAATTCTGTTTTCACTTTCCGCAACACAATCCAAGGCATGATTTCCCTTGCAACAGTTCACAAGAATTAAGTAAGGCAAGGAGCTGTCTTCCTTTTTCTGTTTTGGGGTTTAGGGTGTGTAGCTGGTAAAGGGGAAATGTGAAATCCTAAAACATTGGTGTTTAGGTAAGAAAAAGACAATTTATATAAAAATATTATCCTTTTTTTGAAGACAGTATCTGTTCATGGCTGAAGATCATAAATAATTTGAAAACTGAAACTTTTAGTGCTTAGAAGTAAATAGAATACCATTTTTTTATGAACTGTATTATTTTTGTTTGTAATTGTGTGTCATTCAACATTCTGTCCTACAAACTGAGAATCAAACTTTATTCCCAGCAACAGCCCTGATTGTTTTGCCCTAAATGTTTTAGGAAATAATCAGACTTGAACTTTATTTCCTGACCTTTTTTATAAGCTCCACTTCTGCTTTTGCAACTGAATGTGTTGGGGAGACTTCTCCCCCTTCACCTTTTCCCTGCTGACATGGTGGCACTTGCGGTTTTTGTGGCCTAGCAACAGCAGCACTGCTTTAGCTAGGTATTAAGAAGTACTTACACTTTTTACTCTACTTTTAAATCCTTTATTACCTGGTTAGTTGTTTAACTTGCTCCTCTATGTATTTATAGCCTTCTCTCTATATGTTTTTAGTGTGTCTTCTGCCCTTTCCCTTTTCAGTAAAAGTCACATTTGGATGTGACTGATTTTTTGTGAAAAGTTGGGCACAAGGTTTGGAGACAGATTTAGGGAAGGATAAATTGCCAAGAACCTCATGGGCCAAGTTACTCAATCCAGTGTGTGCTTAAGCTCATTATAATCTTTCATAATGTTCAATAAGTCTAAAAATAGCGCTTTTTTAAAACAGTTTGTCAGGATAACACATAGTATTGTTAAAGTAACAATAGTATCATTACTTTTGCAAAACTTGGTGAAGCTAATAAATCACAATCAACTGTATTGGCTGGTATTGTAAATTACTTACTCTATACTGAACGACAGAGCAGATAACTGCTAATTAAGTACTTGAAGGATATCCAAAATTGTTTAAAAACAAAGTTCTACTGAAAGCCTTGCTTCAGCTTCACAGTTATCACTTAGATTTCTGCTCACTTTTACCACAGGCCTAATTCTATGGGGTTTTGTGCTCAGAAAACAAAAATAGGCTTTTTTCTCCTTTAAATCTCAGTTTTAACTTTAGTAATAACTTAAACACTTTTCAATGAAATAGTGCAATCAAGTGAGAAATAATTTGTTTTTTAATCTAAAAATAAATGTCTTGACTTCAAAAATAGTAATAGGAATCACTAGTGTTTTTAAATGCTGACTAAACTAATGCCATTTCTGAACAGCTGCTTGGTAAAGGGATCTGATACCAAATATGCCTTGGTGGGCACCATTATCCAAACATAGATGGGATTTGCAAAAGAGTCTGCAAAACCTCTGCTGTTCACCTCAAAATAAGATACTACTTTTTTAATGAAGTTATACTTCTTGGTTTAGTTCTTGTCTGTGTTGAAAAAATGCCACTGAGCAAACATTTTGAGGCTTTATTTCTTTCTGGGACATTGGCTTCACACTTGCTTTGTGCCTGTTGAGCAAGAGAAATAATGCACGCCTTTGAATAGCTGAAGTACTTCAGAACTGGAAGCTTCTTTATTAGATTTTCCTTAGATTAGTAACAGAAAATAGAGATCCAGATCTTTGGTACCAAATCCCTTGTTACATTTTATTTTTGTTTAATCAATCACAGAGTTAAGAACTTCTGGAAGGTTCTGATGTTTCTCTCATCAAAGCTGTGTTCAGTTGTTTTTCCTAGATTTTCTTCTGGAATCAAAGTAGTGGTTATTTCCTGTTTTGCTGCTGTTTAATTTAGTCTTACCTTGTGGGTACAATAGCAGAAGATGGTTGAGCGGTGTCTATAACCTACTCTGAACAGTGAACTGTAGAATGTTTTCCTATCACATCATTGTATTTGTTTGGGGTTTCTTAAGCATTAAGGTTGAGAGTTGAATTTGTTGCTGTTTCCAAATATTGAGATATGTACAATTCAGTGATAATTCTGGCTTTCCTAATAATCATAATTCAGATGTATTTTAGTCTTAAACATGCCCGTTCTTGCTAAATCTGTTTGTTTCTGAAAGTAAGTTTTTGCAGGTTTGGTTTTCTTTTATTATTATTGTTGGAGAGGTGTTTTCTTGTGGGGTTACGGTTTCTGTGGTGGGGTTTGTTGTTGGTTTTGTTTTGTTTTCTTTTAACTCCTCTGTGTCCTGGAGCCTGCATTAGCTGTAGTGCACTTGCTCTAGAAGTTGTTTACTGTTGATACTGCGAATGATTACTGTTGATAGTCTAGGACAAAGTGAGGATCTCTTTGCTGTTTTGATTGTTGCTGTGTCTTTAGTGGTGGCTGCTTACTGTTTGCTGGTGGCTTCTGTTTGGACTGTTGGGAAATAGTCTGAGGGGCTTCGCTGTAATGGAGTAGATCTGCTCTGTATTCTGCTGAACTGCACCATCCCTGCATGGTTGCCCACGGTCACTGGGGACCAAACTTGAATTTCCAGTCCTTTATTTTCCTTTAAGTTGTACTGGCAACTGAAGTGTTTTCCATTAAAAAATAAATAAAATTGAGAGATATTAGTTGGAAATCATATATATCGCTCCACTCTAGCTTCTATGGATGTGTTGCAGAATAATCGCATATTGCATCTTTCACCAATCCACAAGGAGTTAAAGTTGCGTAGATGCTTTCCAAATCTGGGCAATTGGTATAAATTTTGGTGAAGTCTTGAGTTATGCTTCTGAATGTAAGAATGCCTGTTTGCCTGATCAATCTTGAAGATATTCCCCATTTAAGACCTTTTTGCCTTTTGCTGTGAAGCACAGCGACAATTCTTCTAATACTTGATTATGATCTAGAAATCTGAGATTTGGCACTGTAAAAATCTGGAATGTAGTCATACTACTGAAAATTGTCCCAGATTATAACTAAACTTAGGGAAGGGGTTGATGAATGGCTATACATATATATA
>NW_010198101.1:0-3396 GCF_000695765.1 Mesitornis unicolor | reverse complement strand
CCCCCCCGGCGCTCCTCCGCCTCGGCTCTCTGCCCGTGTCAGCGCTACACCTGGTACCGGCCGCCCCCAGCAGCATTCTTCGTCTCGCACCGCCGGCGACACCAGTTCGCCGGGCTCACCAGAGCCAGCAGCGGGCACCGCGGCATCCCCCTACCCGTGACGCTGCTCCAGCCCCTTGGCACATGGATCCCACGCAGTCCCCGCGGAGAGGCACTGCAGCGCCCTGCCGGCACCTGGGCCACAGAGGCGGGACACCGTCCTCGGGGAAGGCCACAGTGAAAGCCTGGGCTCACCTTCAAATAGCTCATTTTTCAATGCGAACTTTTAGTTCAACTGGTTTCAAAGCCCTGAACTAGTTCACATTGGCCAACTTGAACGGAAATTGAACCAAAATTACCTCAATCACAACCAAGTTTGCACCAAAATATGTGCTACTTGAAATAACTACACAGCCTCTGCGGTGGCATTTAGTTGTGTCTCATTCTGCACTTTATAAAGAGCCTAAGTTAAACACACAGACAGTATCCATGCTCAGCTGATTACCTAACTTACTGGAACAGACTGGCTGGACTACGGATGGTGCACATGTAGGAACAGCATCATGCAGTGCAGGAAAGAGCAGGGTGGTTACACACTACCCTACAGTAACATCTGAAAGTTTTAATCACACGAGTTACGTAAAGAACCTCAATTTTAAATGTCCTTTTGCATCCAGAGCAATTATGGTAACGGACAAAGTTGTTAGAAAAAAGAGAGGTCTCATTGTCTAATGTACAACTAAAACCAAGCATCACACATACAAAAAACATACCGCAGACCCCTCTTAACTCACCTGCATGCTGTCACTGCAGTTTCAGAGCTCTGCTGGTGGCCTGGCTGAGACCAGCTCTCTCACTCCCAGGGTGTCAGGTCGAGGAGCAGTAGCAGCAGAGTTCAGCCTACACCAAGGTCACATATTCTGTGATGAACTGAGGAGAACCATCACAGAAAGATCAAACCAAACAAACTCGGTCTCAGAAGCTACAGAAGTTTGTGTCAGTTTAACCCATACCTTAGTTCCTACTGTGTTTAAATCTTTCTAGTATTGTACGAGAACAGCTAAATGTCAAAGCCCGATTCCCCTAATTTTTATGAAGAATATTTCTGTCCTGTTTCGTGTACTCTCTACATTCATCTTAAAATCATATTGAGTACCTTGTTGTGCCATTTTTTGATGCCTCAAGGCTCACTACAACTCCTGTTGAAAAAGTTGCATCACAGCCTCCAAAGTCTGTTATCCTACTGCCCCTCAGCTGTAGAGAATACTCCATTTCCTCCTAACTGCTCTGCAGGACATATAAATTACAGCAGCTCTGACAATTAATGTAAGCTATTCTGTAGTTAAGTTGGAAGAGCTTTTATTTTTCAATAGCACTATTAATAGCATAGTAAATCAGAAAAAATGCTAAATAGATAAAATAATTTAATATTTAAGAGCTTACACTTTCACACATACCCTGTGTGCAATAATGGAATATAAACTCATAGCTGAAATGATACAGCAGGAAATTATGTAGGATATAGAGACCATATGCAGGGATTGTTCCAAACAAGAAGACAATAAATGAGCATGAAGTGAGGAGTATCAGGAAAAAGGAATTTTCACCCATACATGTTTTTCTCCAGATCCTATTGAATGCTAACAGACTAACAAAACTTAAGTTACTTTCAGAATTCAAACTTGCCAAGTACTTTAATAGAATATTTTTTTCAGTCTCAAGCTGTCCCTGTACCATCACCAGGTTAATGATGTTTCTTATCAAATAAAGATACTTGGATCTGCACCTCAAATTAGTTTCCTGCCAATTAGTTCCATCTCCTTCCCTTAGAAACTCTAAACAACAGCAACAACAACACAGATTTTAACCAAAGTGCAGTCAAAATGCAGAATAACTAATTAAACGCATTCAGAAAGAAAATATAACAGCCTCAAGATATTTGTTGTGGAGGAGAAAAAAAACCAGAACTGACACAAACCCAACCTTGCAAAGAGATGCAGAAGCAAGATGTCAGAGTACCAGATGGTGGCTCACTGTGGATTTCACAAACCATTTTTATAACAGCATCTTTTAAAACATAGATTAATACATAAAATGGGGGTAGCAAGCTTATTTAAGAAAGCATTTCCTTGCAATAAAAAACGAAGCCCACCTCCCTCAATGAAAAACAAAAAAAAACCCAAAACAACAAACACCCCCCCCAAAAAAAAAACAAAACAAAACAAAAACCCCCAAACAACCAAACCACCAAAATTCTGTTTCGGTCTCTCGACTTTGCTTTCTTTGTATGACACAAAGCTAGACAGGAAACACAGGGTATAAAACAGCAACAATTTATCAACTGGAAATTAGGTGTAACAGAGCAATGACCCACAACAGCACGGAGAAACTTGGAAGAATGCAGAGAAAAACGTTTTGATTGTGAAACTGCTCTGCATGTTAAGGCTCAGCGGCAGTTCATCACCAGAGTTGCACTAGGGATGTGGGCAGCAGATTTAGAGGCGTGTATTGCTGCTGACTCACTGACTGTTACTGATACGTTAAAGGAACAGAGTAACTTCACCATTACTTCTAAAGACTTCTTTATTCCTGAATTTTATTTCTTGCCCCCCCGCCCCCGAGATTATTTGGAAGCTCAGAACAGAAATATTGGCTTTGAAAGGAAATGTAAAAAACCAAACCAAGCAAAAAATCCCAACAAAGAACCCCACCTTGCACTTCAAAGCTGAATGTGGTTTACTACTTAAGCAGACTCACATTTTCCTTCAAGCCCAAGCAGGCTGCTCCATCTACACCATGACAAATCCAGTTTGTTCATCGATACTGGCTGCATTTGCTTTGGGAAATATTTAATGGATTCACAAAATAAACAGAGTCAACCCATCCCAGCAACATGAAGCTCACACACATGCCTCCAGGAACACCAGGGATCCTCACAGACTTGCAAACACCCCGTATACGGTTGCATTTTAGAAAGTAATTTTAATTAAAAGCTCATCCTTAGCAAGTCCTTTTGATTAAAAGTTCATCTTTCAGTAACTCAGTACAAAATTCCTCTGCTACACATCAGGAAGAAGTTCGTACTCATTCTCCATGTTTCCTTTCTTCATTTTTTTTTTTCCCTCCACATAAGCCCATCGAAAACCATGAAATTACAGAAGGGAAAAGTACAGCCGCCCTGAAGCGTCACCTGTCCCCCCCACCGCAGCTGACAGGACTGAGCTACGGGCAAGCACAGGCAGGACGCCGACCAATAACTCCATCTACACTGCGTAGGCACAGCTAAGTCTTTTATTCCAGCCTGACCTCACCAGAAGACACCTCAGCAGCGCAGGGAACCCCCTGAGGCCGCGGAACC
>NW_010198100.1:1672-4775 GCF_000695765.1 Mesitornis unicolor | reverse complement strand
TTCCAACCCCTAACGTTCTGTGATCCTGTGATTCTGTGGTCTGGAGTTCCCAGAACCCGAGGCACTGCAAAATAACTGGTGGTGTGAGGAGGAGCTCCAGGTGAACCCTTAATTTGAGCAGTAAAACTGCTTGTTTGGGATATGGGGTCCCTGGTTGTTCCTCTGAGTTATTTCTGCACTAAAATCTCCTCTGTTTGTGTGGTGGAAGCTCTAGGGGTGGTTTCCACCCTGCTGCTGGGCTGCTGTGGGGTGCATCTCCTCTGGCTTTGATGGGTTCAGGATGTGGTTGGAGCTGGGGGTCCCTGTGTTCCTGTGAAATGTCAGATGTGCTCCTGCAACACTTTTGGGGCTGATGTCTCTCCCAGAGCAGAAGTCCTCATCCACCAGTGTCTCACCTGTTCCCAGCCCCACCAAGGAAGTTCACCCAGGGCTTTGTGGTCACCCTACTGTCCTCACATCTGGGAGGCAACTGTGGCACTTGTGTCCCTTTTGGGGTCATCTCCCAAATGTTTGAACCCAGGGACTGGGCACCAAAGACACCTGCGTTGTTTTCCCTGTGCCTCAGTTTCTTGCTACCTGTTAATATCAATGTTAATGCCCTCCATCTAGGAGGTCATCCCTTAGAAAGCTTTCTGCTGGTGTGAAATGAGACAAATCTGTTGTAGTTTTTTGATGGTTGGTCTTTTCCAACCAAAACTATGCTAAGTAAGGTGCAATCACAATTTTGTTTGACTCATGCCCCTCCATACCCTTCCAGCACCCACACAGCAATGTCACACCCCTATATTTGAACCATAAATTAGCTCTGCACCCCACTTCTGCTGTTTCCCACCCTTTCCAGAGGCTGATAACCAAACTGGACCCTTTGGTTCCCTGCGAAGAGATATTCTCTCTCCCCCTCCCAACCCTTTCCCCAAGCTGGCCCCTTCGTTTGCAAACATCCCAGTTATTTTATTATTATTTCATACCCACAAGGTAGAGATTTCTTCTTTTTTCCCCCTCCCCTCCCTTTCTCCCACCCTCTTCGCTCCCACATTCCTGCCAAAAGCATGTGGGGTGGCATCCCCCGTCCCAGCCTCCCCTCCACAGCCCCAGTCCCAGCTGCTGGCCCCGCAGAGAAGGAGTCGGAGGTGGAGAGGGGGGGATGCCCAGAGCGGCCCCTCCTCCTGCCTCATAACTTCTTCTCCCAAGCATTGCAGGGAGTTTCGCTGCAGCCCGGCCGAAGCGGACGCCCGTTTCTGGGACCGTCAGACCCTCTCGCCCACCGCTTTGCCCAGGTAAGCAGCGCCAGCCCCCTGTATTTGTCTGTCTGTCTGTCTGCCCAGGTATCGGATTTTTATTGTGGTTTTTTCCACTCTCCCCATTCTCAAGTTGCAGTTAAATGAACTGCGCGGTGAAAGGCGTGAGAGCGGGCCGGGGGCGATCACTTCTCAGTGCATTGCACACGCGAACCCCTTGCTTCTATCTCAGAAGTGACTGAGATGCCTAAAACCTGTCTGAAGTCTGAATTTTGGGGTGAATTTGCACTTCCCATGAGGAGAGAGGGCTCAGGGACATCTGCTGGTCTTAGAGGCAGAGAGAGGTTGTGAAGAAGCGCTGTCCTGTGCAGCACATGTGGGGTGTTCTGGGGGTTTTCTGAGGTGTCTGGAAGGGAAGTGGTTTCCTGTTGCCTCCTTTGATGCACCCAGGAGGTCTGAGCATTGTGATGGGCAGCGTCTGGCCCCAGTAAACTTCCCACCGGTGGAATAAGGAGCTGTATTTTACTTCTGATTTTGTTCAGTGGGATTGTGCAAGGTGGATAGGGGTAAAATAGCAAGTGCTGAAGGCAGGTCCTGAATCAAAGCTATAACAACAACAGAGCAGGCGCCCTCAGGACTGATCATAAATCCAGACAAAATGAATATTTCCTCCTGTGTGACCTGGTCTGGGTGATCCTGCTTTGGCAGAGGGGGTGGACTGGATGAGTTTTCGAGGTCTCTTCCAACTCCTAATATTCTGTGATTCTGTGATATCGATGGGTTGTGGGAGAAGCAGCAGAAAGGGTTGGTCTGGGACCATTCCTGGCTGGGAAATCTGGGTGATTTCAAGGTAAATGTTACGTACTTCAGGGTGGGATTCTGCTTCCCTGCAGCTGGGCCAGACTGGGTCTGCAAAGGTTGTAGCCTTGCAATCAATGCAGTGACCACAAACCATGTACATGCAGCTCCGAGGTGTGGGTCTGCTCCTTTCCCAAACCAGCAACAAGCCACACAACCAAGGTTTTCCTACCTCAGTAGCACCAATGTTTATGGTGACTGAGATCTTTCAGCATCAGTCCACCCATTCCCACCTCCCCCTATAGATACAGAAATGATGTCTCGCAGGGAACAGCAGTGATTAACAATTTCATTTGGCTGCTAGCCACTGTAGGCCGAAAATAATGTAATTTCTGCTTGCAATCAAGAATTACAAGAAAGTGCCTTTTTTGGGGGGGAGAGAAGAAAATTAGCGACCAGGCAGATGATTCATGGGGTGTCTGAAAAGTCTTTGTGGCTCTAACGAGGAGGTTGGTTTGTGGGATGGAGTGTGCAGAAATTGCTCTGTGCATCGCGTTATTGCATGCGTCAGGAGGAGCAGAAAGGGGATGGATGATGCTGTTTGGGGTTCCAAGTGCTTCTGCAAGGTGGCCCCTTCTGCAGACATCTCCATGCTCTAAGCAGCATCAGGTCAGGTTGTGCTTGGGGAGATGTGTTGGGTCAGGAGGTGCTTGGGGTTGTGCTTGAAGGGTTGGCTTATGGATATGGGGAAATGTCCTCACTGAGACAGGTCCTGGCACTGGGGGTGTGATGGTTGTACAGTGCGCAACTGGGAATGGTTTGGGTGATATTTCCTCTCTGGAGGCTGTTTGAATGGCAGCCACTTGGGGGTTTCTCACTGGAGCAGCTCTGTCTTCTCTCTCTCGTCTTAAATATTGGTGCACAGGGGCTCATGGCTGAAAGAGGGTTTATGTGCATGAAAGCTTGTCTGCTTTTCCCACCTAGCTTCCCCAAGCGTGGCTTGTCTTATGTTTCAGCTGTTTCCTGCCCAAAGAGTGCCTCTCTGACCCTGCACATTTCAGATAATG
>NW_010198100.1:0-1641 GCF_000695765.1 Mesitornis unicolor | reverse complement strand
AAGAGGAGAAATGCAGCAGAACATCTCAGACTCCCTTATCTGGCCATGTGGACCCCTGCCCCAGGCAATGATGCAGGCACGATGTCCTCTTGTCTATAGGAAAGGTCACCCTGTCACCACCTAAGACTTTGCTGCCACGATGGGGAGCAGAACTAGAACCACTGGGACCAGAAGAAAGATAAAATTTGGGGAAAGCAGAGACCATTTCATAGCTGGCAGGGACCAGGGCTCCTCGAGGGGGACATGCAGGTCTGCAGAAATGGGAAAGCCCATCAAGGGAGTGAGGGAAGGATGAGTGAGGGTAGCTGCAGAGTGCAACTGTTTGCTGGGGTGATGGTTCAAGCTTGCAGGTGTAGGTGATGGTGAAAGGTGGGTGATGTGCTTATATTGAGCCTCACCTTTGAATGGAAAGGAGGCAGTAAAGAAATTAAGGTAAAAAGTGAGAGATTTGGGTTCAAATCCTCCCATAGACCCCTTTGGCTGGCTCCAGCTCAGGCACTGGGTGCTCTTGCCCTGTCTGGGGTTAGATACTCTTGCTCTGCCTGGGGAGTGGGTGCCTCTGGTTCAGCCACTCCAATTCTCTGTCCATCTGATCACAGATGCACCAGTGAATTCTGGATGAGAAACATCCAAAACAGGTTTATCTGCATCCCTGGGAGCTTCAATGGGAGCATCCTGTGGAGGCCCAGAGGAGTGAGAGGTGCAAGTGGGCCAGAGTCACCAAGATAATCCTGGTGGCAAGGGCCAAGCTGTGACCTTGTACCACAGATAAGTGCTTTTTGGGAAGGTTTCACTGCTACCATGGCCTGATCCCTCCTGTTTGTACAACTTGCTTATCGGTGTACCCTTCAGCACGTCATCAACTGATCTTGTTTGTACAGTCAGTCCATAAAAGTCTGACCTGTCTAGATGGATACGGGAAGTCAGTTCTCTCTTTCTTAACCACTAACACTGGTTTATGGTGGGTATAAAATATGATTGCGCCAGGTGGCAGGTTTGTAGAGAGGTAAAAAATAAGTGGCATATAGTAAAATGGCAAATTATGGCAGTGCTGTCTCTTTAGGGAGATGTCTGTCTGTCACAGCATCCTGGATTTAATGCCCCAGCAACTCAGCCAGTGCTGCACATGAGACCTGGGAGATGAAAATGGTCCAAATCAAGATGCCTACTTAGTTGCATCATCTCAGTATCATCAAAACGCCAGGAAAATATAGGAAGGTGCATTTGGAAAGGGTTTCACTTGCTTAATAGAAAATGAAGCTGAGATTTGCGGCGGCTCCGTCCCTTTCAGTGGGGACTGTCAATACAAGAGGGCAGCTGGTATTTGCATCATGATCATGTCAAGAGATTACAGGGGGGGAATAAGGGCTCATCCTCATCACAGGAGGCTTTAGTTGCTAGGTGGGCTTGTGGTACCCCACTGATTTGGCTACTGACTGGGGCAGAGGGCACAGACTTAGGCTGTAGGTGTTGAGGGTGTCTCTGTAGGGTTGTATGGGGTTGGAAGAGTAGATTGACAGGGTCAGGCTGCCCACAGAGGGTCCTGCAAGAGTAAAGTCTGGGGGCAGTGAAATGGCATCAGCCCAGATGCAATAGGGATTGGAGAATCAATGAATCCATGGGCTGAGGCCAACTGTATGA
>NW_010198099.1:0-1187 GCF_000695765.1 Mesitornis unicolor | reverse complement strand
ACATGGCCACGCCACCACCTTTCCTTCCTTGTATATCCCTTCTGAAGAGCGTATACCCATCAATGGCAGCACTTCAGTTATTGATTCATTCCACCATGATAATAATATAACATTGTAATATTTATAATAACTGATATAATATAATATAATCATCTATCTAAATAATAGATCTAAATATGAAAATCAATCTAAACCATATAATAAACTATCATAATAACACAATTCATACCATACTTGACCTAACATTTTCTAAAAAATTCTAACTTGGTCTACACAATTTCTTATAATTCTTTGCATTCTCTTTTAGTCTAAAGAATCATAGCTATAAAATACCTGCTATTTTCTAAATCTTATTTCACAAACTAATTTCCAGTTCCTGGACAGAAAGTTGTTAAAGCAACTTAATCAGACAGCAACCGATTGGCTACAGCATTAAACGAATCAAAGGCAGTATTTTAAAACTCAATTAAAAGTTTCTCATTCCTGTGTGACGTTGCCTTTAACAGAAACAAGTGGGGTTTTTTTCATTCAGTCTTAGTATACATTAGCATGTAGTCCATGATTACTGAATCGAACTTCTCAAATTTGGGCTCGCAAGTTTTGAGGCTTTCTCATAATTTTATTTATAGTTAGTTTGGCCTCTACTTTGATCTACAAATTGGTATGGATACCCAGGCATATGTCCAGCATTAACCAGCTACAGGAAGAATATTCAAAGGACAAAAGTATCTGCCTCACATATATAGGTCAAAGATTGAAATTATAGCTGTGATGCAAAATCTTAGCCTTGAAATCTTTCTGACTCTTTGAGAGAAATTTTACTACTACTTATGGTGTAGTGATTTAAAGTTAGCTTTTGAAAAGTTTCTATGGACACCTATTCTTTAGGAAGCTTATGGCGATAATGCTTTTCACATCCAGTAAGAGAATTTTCAACACTGTAATCTACATAACAGGTAAACCAGCTTTAACAATGGTCCCACACATGTGTATATCAACATCAATCTAACATCAAATACATAAACATATTGAAGAATGTAAGATAAATAATCTGATCCATAATGCCAAAAATAAACCATCTGAAGCTCTGGTGCATCACTAAAACACATTTTAAAATACACTCCAAAACTTGGAGGGAGGAAGGGAGAAAGGGAGAGAAGAGGGGAAGGGGAAGGGGAAGGGGAAGG
>NW_010198098.1:0-9162 GCF_000695765.1 Mesitornis unicolor | reverse complement strand
GGTGATAGACCTGGGCGAGGCCTTCACCAAGTGAGTGGCGCCGCGCTCCCCGCCTTCCCCCTTTCTGTCGCGACAGACAGCGCCGTGGAGCCAGTGTCGCGGCTGCCGGGCGGGCCTGCCGTCGGGATGAATAATTGTGGGAGGTTTTTTTTCCTTCCTCGCTCCCTTTATATGGTCATCTGCGTGGTACAGAGCCGACAATAACAGTCCTGTTTTTTTAATCTCATGTTTTAGCTGTATAAAAGAAGGGGGGAGCGACTCGAGGTGGAAGGAGGGATGCTGGTTTTTTAGTGCCTGTAATTGCAGACTGGGAGGCAAGCTTCGTTACCTGGAAATCTCTGCATTGTGGTTATGGAGGGGATTTAACAAAACCTTCACAGATGTGAAACACCTGAAACAAATGATTCCACCAGTGGCTTCTTGTATTTGTGTCGTGTTGCCAATCGCAAGCTTTTCCCAAATTTGGGGTGCTTGTGGCATTATTTGTCTGACAAAATGCTCTCATGCAAAAGCACTTCTGCTGTATAGTGTGTTCGCAGGGTCTGTTTCCAACCTTGGCTCTTGTAGAAGAGGTAGCAGCTTAATTATATGAGAGGTATCTGTCCTTTTGCAAATAAAGCTGAAGTTACCCAAAAGCTGCCAGGATGACAAGCAAGGACAACTGTGTGCACACATTGGGGCTGCACGAGTCGTGTTCGGGAGACCAAACTAAAACATGAAGTTCTGAATGATGTCTGTTCTAAGATCTTTTTTTTTTCTGAAATGATCTGAAGAAACGTGTTGCTGGTTGCCAAATACCAAAATCAAGTATTAATGAACCTTTTGTGTTAAAAGTACGCAAAGTCCAGCAGCTTTATAGTTTTCCGCTACCGTTTTCTACCAATGTTTTCTTCTGATGTTTGTACTTAATGGGCATGGCAGTGGTGAAAGAAATGTCGAAGCTTGAATTTCCCTTGTTTTTAATTTGCCTTCTTCAGTCCATGGTTCTTGTGCCCTTTGAGGTGCAATTCCTTTGTGAACACCACATGGGTTTCCAAAGTTTGTTTTGGGGGTGCTACAGGTTTTATTATATTACATCTAAGTTGGGTGCAGAATGTTTTGTTAGGGGTCCTGGAGCAGTAACCAGTCATTTGGAGGCAGTAATGCCTTAAGTCATGCAGGATTCCTGTGAGGGGAATGCATTTCAAAGTATTAAAGTAGCTGGAAACAGGAAAAAGGTGTCAATGGGATGAGTCAGCAGTGAAATGGGCCACAGGACCTGCGTGGTTGTGAGCGTTAAGTCTTTGTCTTTTGTTACTTCTAAATAAATGTCACAGAAAATGAGGATTTAAAGGGAAGATGATGGCTTAATCTTGCCTTTGTTTACTGAGAGCTTCAGTCGTGGAGGACAGAGGAGGCTGTTTCTTTGGAAATGAATTTGGCAGTGAGGAAGGTTGCAGGTGGATAGCTCTAAACAGAAGACTTGGTGGAAGGCAGGAGACACATGAGACTTGAGCATTACAGTCCTTAGAGAGTGGAAAAAAACCTTGTTTAACGCAGCTGAGTGGGAGCGAATAAAAAGACAAAAAATGTCTCTCACTAGAAATGGCTGCGTAGAAAAGCTCTGTGCAAAACACCTCTTGGCAGCCACAGAAGTATCCCTAATTAATTACTCTGATATTTCCTAGTCCCAGTGTGTTAAATAGTGACTTCAAATGATAAGATTTCCAATGTTTTCTTTCAGGTGTGGTTTTGCAGGAGAGACAGGACCAAGATGCATTATTCCCAGTGAAATTAAGAAACCCGATGTCGCAAAGGTAAACTATTTCACCTGGGCTGTTTTACCTTTACAGTGTTCAGTGTTTGATGGCATAGAAAGAATTTGCAGGTGTGATTTCTGTCCATCATAATCTGGTTTTCATTATCTTGTCACTGCTGCTATTAGAAGATTGTAACTAGATACAAGTAAGCGTGCTGCCAACAGTGATGTTAAGTGGCACCCATCACCCATACAGCTTGTGTTTGGGGCATTTATCGAGAAATTCGGTGCCTAGGTGTGTGGCTTGGTTGTTGTTTGGTTGGTTTTTTTTAGTAGAGGATGGCAGCTTTGGAAAACTACTGCTGAGATAAGTTACCAGTATGGAAAATTAGCATTAACAAACTCTGGAGTTTAGTTACAGGGTGAATTTGAGATGCATTGTTAAGGACATAGAGCAAATCAGTCAAGAGTGAGTGTTTCTTTATGTGTGTCACATTATATATGTTCAGATACAATATGTTATTGTGTGTGTGTATATATTTCTTTATATATAATTACTGCCTAGCATTTAAGCTAACTGTGGATGTTTTTACTTTGCAGCCTGTCAAAGTTGTTCAGTATAATATTAATACAGAACAGCTATATTCGTATCTGAAGGAGTTTATCCATATGCTGTATTTCAGGTAAGAGATGCTTGCGTGTTGGCTGTTCAAGCCTTCTGTGGCTCTTTTCCACATGCATTTTGTTGTTAGAAGTATGCCTGGAGATGGCCGTCTAGTTGAGTAAGACAACAGAAGCAGGGTTTTGCAGGTGGCTGGCTGGCTGTGTTCTTGCAGGAGAAAACAAAAATTAGTAAGAAAAGTATTTGACAAGTTGCCTATTAACTGCAGCACTCGTAAAGAATTCAATGGGGAAAGTGATCACCGAAGGAGTTGTACTGATTCTGGCAGAGCTGAAGCTCATCTTCTATCAGTGCAGAACTCCCTCCACCGTAGTTTGGAAAGAGGAATCTTAACCTGTGGAATATTTTAACCTCAGTAATACACCTTTTTACTGTATTTTCAGTACAATTAGTGGATGGTGAGGTTGGACTTAGTCTTTTCTCTTTACTTCCAATCCTTATTTTTACATAGTAAAACTCATCACTTGACACAGGGGAACAAGTGCTCATTTCTGTGCCTCGGATCTTCTCATGTGGGCTATTGCTGTTTTTCCTACCCGTCGTTGCTGTGTAATTGAGATCAGGACATCTGTGTTGTCACTCTTCCTCTTTTATGGACACACTGTTAAAAAAAAAAAAAAAGCCACTAATGGCTGTTATGGCTGCCTATTTTTGCATTTCTTTATATTGATTTAGAAATGTATGACACATATTCAGAACTGCAGCCCTTTAGGGAAGTGTTGGGTTTTTTGGATTAGGGAAAAAGACGTTGGGATCTGCTGTAGAAAATGCTATCTGGATGCAGATTTTTCGGATTTTTGATAACAGAGTATGTATAAATAAGGTTGGTCTTATAACACATGCTTGAAGTTACTGGTTTTGGTTTCCATATCTTGCCTTTTTTAGACATCTGTTGGTGAATCCCAGAGACCGCCGTGTTGTGATTATAGAATCTGTCTTGTGCCCTTCACACTTCAGAGATACACTCACAAGGGTCCTTTTCAAGCATTTTGAGGTACGTGTTTTACGACATTACTGTATGTGCTCAGCGTAGTGCTTGCCAGTAGAAATTTTACTTAATCACTGTCAGCTGACGACAAAGAGATGAAAATAATGCTGAAAGAATGAGAGAGAGAGGCAGAAAGAAGATGAAAAAAAGCTGATGGTCTAGGAAGGTAAGGTTTGGAGATCGGACTAAAGGCCATTTTTGTTCCATTGCAACTTCATGGAGCCACAAAACAGGAGCTGTTAACAGGAATCTGAAAGGTTGCTCTGGTTTATGCCATAACACAGCTCACACTGCACTGTTCTAGACAGAGTCAATAATCCTCATTGAGCACCGCCTGAAGCAGAATTTATATTTCAGCGCTTGTTAGTGCTCTGTCAGCAAATCTCATGACTTCTACCAGAGTCAATACCTTTGCCTCGCACGTGATCTGCCATCTCGCTGTGCTCATTTAGATAAGCGCTTACCTGAAGTGTCTTGTGTTCTCTACTTAACTGGTGTTTTTGAAGGAAAGTCTGGACCTAATTCTTGCTTAGTTCTAACAGGAAATGTTTTGGAAGGTGAAGCCATACCGACAACAGACAACAAAGGTTAAGGCTCTTCTGTAAAAAGGGATGAATCAAGTTTGTCTGCAGTACTTCGCTGTGCTTCCCCAACACAGTTTATCAACTAATTGTAAACTACTGCATAATTCTTCCCTACTATTAATCAGATTTTCTGATGACTTGATATTGCTGAAAGATTTGGGTGAATTGGGTTGGATTTTTTTTTTTTTTCCATAACCCCCTTACAGGAAAAAAATAATATCTCAGATACAGCACTCTCCTGAAACATTGGTTGATGAAAATGACTTGTGTCTTGGGAAGTTGTATTTTGATAGAGAGACTTTGTAACTGGTCAAGAAGCCAGCTAATGCTGATGTGAGGTTAATTCTCTCTGCCTGGTGTTTCCATTTGATGCAAAGAATAAAGAGCAGCACATGAATACAGGGTCAATTTTACAACTTGTGTCTCTGGGCCAAGTATCAGTAATGTCCTTAAATGCAGGACTTCCTGAAATGGCACATTTAATTCACACCTAAAGGTATTCCACTAGAGGAACTGTCACTGCGGAGGAAAGTTGGTTTGTGGTATTGTGGGAGAAGGAAGCGATTCTCATGGAATTTTGACTGGAGCTTCCACATTGCTTTGGGGAGTGTGTTTTAAACAGCCTCTGCTGTGAGGTTGTGTGCAACGCTGTGCTGTCGTAATGGGTTTTCTGGCACCTTGGTTCACATCTCCAAGTCTTCATGCAACATTGCAAGTAGCTGTGTTTTAGTTTCGTTCATTTCTTCTCAGTAACAATGACACTGAAAACCCTGATCTTTGACTTAAGGTGACTTCTGTAGTTAACACTTGCTTTTCGTACAAGCCCATTCCACAATTCGTTATTACTGAAGTAACTGGTGTATGCCACAAACAGATGAAGGTAGAATTTAGAATCGCGTTGTATTTTGTTCATTATTGCACTACCTTAAGAACTAAATTAAAAATGGATACCTCAAGATACGGTTGTTTGCGTTTTGCTTTTAATATGACAGGGAAAAGCATCAATGCTTTGGGTGGCTTTTCTTCCCCTCTCTTCTGACAGTTGTCCTTTTGGTTTCCCTGTAGGTGCCTTCAGTTTTGTTTGCTCCAAGTCATCTGATGGCTCTGCTGACACTTGGGATCAATTCTGCCATGGTGCTCGACTGTGGATATGCAGAAAGCTTGGTGCTGCCTGTATCCTTTAATAATACACAAACCAGAACTTTCAGCAGTAATGCTGTCATGACCAGGTCATATTTTTATAGACTTAAAGTCTGTTAAAAAATAACAGGAACAGATCAGCCAGTCTGGCTTTCGACTAGAAGATACCATGACTTGGGAAATCTCTTCACAGCTGACAGGCTAAATTGGTTCATGATGCCAGCCTTTATATACTAGAAGTTGGTTTTGGAGAAAAGCAGTTAGGAAGTGCTTCCAATATCTAGTGCAAGAGAATGTTGAAGGGGAAAAGCATTTAGTTCCAGCAGACTGAAAACTCATAAGAAAAAAGGAGAATTTCCTCATCTTCCTGTAGATATATGAGGGAATTCCCATTCTGAGCTGCTGGGGTTCTCTTCCTCTGGGAGGAAAGGCCATCCACAAGTAAGTTCACAGTTATTCCGGGTTACTGGTGATTTATTTGTGAAAGTTCATCTTTCAGTAATGCCCAAAGATCCCCATTGAACATGGCTTAAATTGTAACTGTTGCTGCGGCTGCATCCGATTTTTAGTTACCACTGCTTGGCTTCTGTTGATGTAAAAAGTGTGGAAATCAGATCTGCTTCAGTTTAAATTTAGAAGAATGTAATGGAAGGGAATAAATCCTGTCCCTGAAGCATAAGACAGAGAATCAGCCTGAGTTAATAGCTCTCTTTAAGTGACTTCATGTGCCGTGTTTTAGGGAGCTGGAATATCAGCTGCTGGAGCAGTGCACGGTTGATACAGGACTAGCCAAAGGACAAAGCCTTCCATCCGTGATGGGTAAGGTCTGTTTGATGTAGCGTATGTGCTGTGAACTTGCACTGGGGAAAGTGGATTAGTACCAACAGTGAATAAAATGAGTTTGGTATTGACTGTATCTCATGCTATCTACTTCCATGATTTCTGTCTCGGTATTGAACAAGTATATTGTTTTTAAGATAAGCCACTCATAACAGCAGGTTCGAATGAAGGCTGACATAAGAGTTCTGTGATATTTTTTCAGTCTGGTTTGAGAGAAGACAAACTTGGTTTTTTTTCTGTTCTTAATATTCTTTCTTCCTTAGAAATTTTCGAAAGCCGCTGTCTAAGTGAAGCTTTAATGTGCTCAATGTAATCCAAACTTAGTTTTATTTTTAAATTCTCTTTCTACCTAAAAGGCTTTTGTTCTAAATTGTTTTTTTTTATTTCAGGCTCAGTTCCAGAAGACATAGTAGAGGATATAAAAGGTAAGATTTTCTTCTTCCTGAAGCTCTAGTTCATTTAATTGTGCAGTACAGTATGATGATAACGAGCGTGCAATACTTCACATTTAGGAATTTCTTTTATCTTTGTGTTTATCATATTCTTTTGCCTACTGGATGAACTTGCAGTGTTCTTGCTCTCTGAAAGCAAAACCAGAACCACGTTGAATTCCTCTTTCAGGTGTAGCCTTTGTGTCGAGTTGTAGCTCGTAGATAGGTTTGGTAAGCTAACGCAGTAAGAGAACCACACTTGTGGTCAGCAGGTCGGGTCATCTTGGTACTGTGGTTTTTAACGACCAACACTTCGTTTGCTGTGCGTGAGTGTGTACAGTGTGTGCATGTTTGTGTTGCCTGGGAGTTAGCAGACGTAATGTTCAAAACCTGCTATCACAGGTAGGTTTTGGTTGCAGATGCAGCATTTAAGCAGTCTTACCATCATAGGAATATTTAAAGTTAGTTTTGTTTATAAATTAACTAGGAAGGATCGGTTTGCCTTAAAGTCAGCTTTGCAGGGAGAGGACAAGTATGTATAAAAGACATTTTGGTGTGTTAATATTTGAGACCGCATCTGGAATATTGCGTCCAGTTCTGGTCCCTCAGTTCAAGAAGGACAGGAACTGCTGGAGAGAGTCCAGCGTAGGGCTACAAAGATGATCAAGGGAGTGGAGCATCTCCCTTATGAGGAGCGGCTGAGGGAGCTGGGGCTCTTTAGTTTGCAGAAGAGGAGACTGAGGGGTGACCTCATTCATGGTTATAAATATTTAAAGGGTGAGTGTCACGAGGATGGAGCCAGGCTCTTCTCGGTGACAAACAATGATAGGACAAGGGGTAACGGACACAAACTGGAACACAGGAGGTTCCACTGAAATTGGAGAAGAAACTTCTTCTCAGTGAGGGTGACAGAGCCCTGGCCCAGGCTGCCCAGAGAGGTTGTGGAGTCTCCTTCTCTGCAGACATTCAAAACCCGCCTGGACGCCTTCCTGTGTAACCTCATCTGGGTGTTCCTGCTCCGGCAGGGGGATTGGACTGGATGAGCTTTGGAGGTCCCTTCCAATCCTTAACGTTCTGGGATTCTGTGTGATTCTGTGTAATTAGGTAGGCAGGATGAGTCAAGGACTACATTTACACCAGGTATAAAAGTATGTATTTGGGCAGAACTTGGATGTATTCCTGTGTAATGTTTCCTGTGCAGCAGGTATAAAAATATGTATAATTGTAGGAAGTAGCAACTGGTATGTATCCCTTGGGCCGAATTAGGAAGAAATCCATCAGTCAAAGGCAAAATAACAAAAATGCAGCTGGTGCTCTGTCAAATGGGAGTTGCTTTTCTGATTCCTGGACTTGAACACAATTTTCTGATCGGTTCTGGGTTTTATGCAGTCTTCTGGACCCAGATATGATGCGTTAGGGTTGGGATTATGACTGCCTGTGTATCGAAGGGTTGTTTCTTGGTGACAGCCTTTGTGAAGAGAACACTTCTTTATTGGGATCTGGCACAAGTAGCACTGACAGCTGGAATACAAATGAAATTGTGCTCTGTCAGTGTTGCCCAGAGCAAAAAAAAAACCTCTGGAGTTCTTAGGGTGCACTGGGATAAAATATTGCATGATTATAGCTTGTTTAAAAAATGGGCAATGTCTCATTTGAAGCCGTGGTGCCAGCCCTGCAGTGCTGTGTTTGACAGCTGAACACAACCCCTGCCTCCCTGTGGTAACCCCAGGCACGATTAATAATGGCCCTCTGTCTGTAGATCTTAATGCGGCTTGTCAGAGAAAAGTGATAGCATCTGAACTCTGCTGAAGTGTAGAGTTGCATTTCTTTGCATTTATTTCACAGAATCACAGAATGGCTCGGTTGGAAAAGCCCTCTGAGATCATCACGTCCAACCGTTCCTGTCTACCCCCTAAACCATATCCTTAAGTACCTCATCTACCCGCTCTTTAAACACATCCAGGGATGGGGACTCCACCACCTCCCTGGGCAGCCTGTGCCAGCTTCTGACGACCCTCTCAGTAAAGAACTTCCTCCTTATCTCTGACCTGAACCTCCCTTGGCACAGCTTGGTGCCGTTTCCCCTTGTTCTATCCCCCATCACCTGGGAGAAGAGCCCAGCACCCACCTCTCTCCAAGCTCCCTTGAGGCAGTTGGAGGTGGTGCTGAGGTCTCCCCTCAGCCTTCTCTTCTCCAGGCTAAACAACCCCAGTTGTTTTATATATTTGATATATATATATTTGATAATATCTTGGGTCATCCAGGGCCTAAAGTGTGTGTTCTTCTCTAAATTAAGCAAAATTATTGTCTGTATCGGTAATGAAAGGATCCAACAACGTCTCTCTTTTGCCTCTTCCTTTTCTTTTCTGAAGTCCGTACTTGTTTTGTGAGTGATCTCCAACGTGGCCTGAAAATCCAAGCAGCCAAGTTCAACATTGATGGCAGTGCTGAGGTGGGTGGAGCATGGAGCTTATCCTAGTCTTTTGAAGTGGTTGTAGCCCTGTTGGCCTCTAAAATAATGCACTTATGTTTTGTTTCTAGCGTCCCTCACCACCTCCAGATGTGGACTATCCTTTAGATGGAGAAAAGATTCTCCATGTAGCTGGCCCTATCAGGTGAGAAATACCATAGTTGAATATTTCTCTCTAGGAGGACACATTTTCAACTCTAAAAGCACATACACTGAATTTTAATGAAACACTTGTGTATGCTTTTTAAGTCTCTTAAATTAAGGCTTTGTGCTGGGCCCAGTGCAAGCC
>NW_010198097.1:0-9255 GCF_000695765.1 Mesitornis unicolor | reverse complement strand
CAACCGAGTGATTCTGTGATTCTGTGAATACAATACAGCACATCTGCATATTTTTAACACAGACTGTCCAAAGTTTTAAAAGTTCTTATGAATCTATTAAAGGGTGACAGGTATCGAATATTTCTTGGTAATTCTTTACACAAACTTTTGCTCCATAAATTATGTGATTCCTAGAATATATTCTTATTACCAGCAGTGTAAGTGCACACCCAGAATTTGTATTTAGTCCATAACAAATCATGACCTTAAACAGCCTCACATGAAAGCTCTTTATACGTAACTGTTTGGTGATATAGATGAATGTGATTTTGCAGATTTGTCTGCACATTCTGTATTTTTTTCATAAAACCAGAAAATCTAGTGCAATACCATCAAATCATATAGCTTCTTTTACCAAGATGTACATTATTTCTAACAAAAGGTTTTTCCACTTTATTTAAAAAACTTACTTACATTATTTTATATATCATATTAATATAGTTTTATTAAGTTTGTGCTCTTATGTATTTTTCCTTCAAATGGCTTATTCACTGCTAAAATGTGGCAGAAAATGTAAAGCTCACAATGACTTAATGGATACTACAGGAGTCATCATTCCTTTGTATGTAACTTACAAGATGGGCCATATCATCTGACTCTACTGTAATGCAAAAAATGATCATTCCTCTCCCACTGACTCTGAGGGAGGAATTGTGTCTTCGTATAAAATCTACATGATGGATCAGGTCATTTGATTCCACTGTAATGCAAATAGTGGACATTCTTCTTCCACTGACTTTGAATAATACTTTTCTTTCCTAAGGCACACTGCATTTCAAAGGGTTTGAGCATATTAGTAAAAATGATTAAATAAGTGTCTCAACATCCTTGACAAGAAATCCACGTTTTAGTGACAGGGAAACAGAGGAATAGAGATGTTAAAGATTTGGCTCCATCTCACAATTTATTTTGTGGGAATCCAATTATCCTTATTCTCCATCCTGCTTATCACTTTCTAGCCACACTTTCTAAGCCAGAATCTGCACTTGTGCTGCAGGAGATATGAGGAAATATTGCCCTTTCTCCAGGCAGCAGCATGTGAGTCTACATTGAGTCTCACCTCTCATGTCACACCACGTTAGGAGGCACAAATCTAGAATTAAGAGCTAGACCTGCTCTCCTGGCAGGTCACCAAGATCTTTCTTTGGGACTTGGCCTAGGATCTTTTGGGTTTCCTATGACTCATAAAGATCATGAGTCAGATCCGGGGGTGGTAGATCCAACATCACGTGCTGAATTTGCCCACACAGGGCAAATGTTGGATATGTTAGACTCACATCAGACAAACTGCACCTCAGCAGTGGCTCCAGTGCCTCTCCAGTCTGAGCCTTGGCATAGGATGAGCTGATCTATAAGTGCTAAGCAAATGCCAGGTACAAGAGCCAGGTGCCCCAAACCTACCTTGTTTGCTGTCAGGTTTTGCTGTCCTTTCTAGACTTCTTTCTATTATTTATTTCTTCAGAACTGTAATCTCTAGGGAAAAAAACAAACAAACAAACAAACTCGAAGCAATACACAGTCAGTCACATTGCAGTTGGTCATGAATTGTCCAGATACAGAAAACTGCATTTTCTGAAACAGAATCATGTGGTCAGAATCATTCCTACTTTTACTGTGGTCAACGCTGATCCATGAAGGAGGAATGTGGCCTAAGGTTTACACCACCCACTCTACTGTTGGTCTACGCTGTGCAGCAGGAAGCCACCAGAGGAACTCTTGAAACCAGATCCATGATCATGTATCCTGTCAGGAAACAGGGATGCTGACTGGGGCACTAGGAGAATACTTCACCTAGTAATTAATAAAACATAGCTTTTAAGTATCTATGGAATACATAACTTAAAAGATAGTCTTACTGAAGAATAGTTTTTATTTTTAATGAATTAGGTTATCCTAATGATATCATTTAAAGAAAAATTATCTTTATAAATGAAGATTCATGAATATGAAATGCAGATATGCTGTCTACATTTTTATATACCACACACATCAGTGTGGTATACGTACACAGCATTTCTGTAGTAAACTAACATTTGCATTTTAACTTTACAAATTTCCAACTAAAGTATAGTTACTTAGGATGATCATGTAGCATATGGATTCAACTCAGAAGCATCACTCTGAGTAGAGTGTCCTTGTGTATAATGTCCTCACCATCCTTCCTGAATCCTTCTGGGGAAAGTTACTCTCTAGAAACCATCAACCTGACCCCTTCCTCTCATTCAGGATCTCAGGAAAGATATTTGGATAGGAGAGTTCAGTTGAGTAATTTGATTTCCTGAGAAAAAGGATTAAAAAAACCTCACTCATCTTTACTTGGCTACATAGAATTAAAGATGGCAGTTATTCAAGGGATGGTGGTCATCTGCGCAGCAGGTACAAAAAATGATGTTTTCTAGGATGGAAATTAACTTGTCACAGGTCAAACAGCAGAGTATAGAGTTCCAGCAGGTCAAGGCCAGCACTCAGAGACAAAAGGCGTAAAAGCAGTCTGGAAGAATATGAGGTGTAAGCCAGGATCCAATCCAGAACAAAGTACTACCTGGTGGACCTTGAACCAAGGAGCAACCCACCACTGGACGTAGGCTGGTGGACCTCAAGACATTCACCAGAGGATGCAGGTTTGGTGGACTTGAACTGTCATTAAATGGGGTTTTATCCTGTAGGCAGTTCTCTAGACCTTTTCTAACATGATCCCTAAAGGGACAGAGGATTCTGGTTTACATTTACAGAAAACCATGAAAAGAACTAAAACTTTTAATTCTTAAATATAATGATACTTTCTACACTATAATTAATGATCCTTTCTACACTGTAATTTACTTCAGTCTTTGATTCCATGCCATAAAAATTGATGAAATTTTGTTACTGACTTCATTAAAAGCTAGATAAGGTGCTCAGATTTTCAGTAAAAGAGCTTTTCCTTAGAAGCGCATTGATGCATCTTTACGGAGAACAAAGTTTCACTTTCTTCCCAGTTGCTACAGTGCATTTGGTGAATAATACAGATACAGAAATTAAATATATATTCTTGTGGCATAATGCAGTGCTATACAGAAACACATAAGTAAACTCTGAATGCACCATCACAGTGCAGGAAGTCACGTACTCCAGTTAGCACAACACTGCATTACACGTAATTACCCTTGCTGTTGCAGTCCATGCAACAGCCTAAGAAAATGATCTTTCTAGAAGGGCTTTGAATGGGTAATTTATTTGTAATGGTCTTTCTGGAAAACAAGGGACTTGCAAGAGATTCTGCATATTTATGTTCAGGCATTAACTTCTCTAATTAGCGATCAAACAAATTGTTTTGTGCATGATTTGTTAACCTATGAGAAAACCAAAGAGAATTTAAAAAGTACATGATGTTTTGCTGGTTTTTCTTTAATGTAACTCTCCAGTGGCCAAGCACAAAGCCAGCACACAGCCAGCTCCAGCATCCAAGAGTCTTGATTCACATTCTCAGATTTCCCTTGCTGGACGAGGAAAACAAGGATGATGTCTGCCCCATTTGTCTTGGGAAATGTGCTGTAGGAAAATGCTCTGCTCAGATACAGGTCTGCAAAATAGCTCTCTCCTGACTGAAATTCATTGTGCTTAAAGTCTCTGTTTTTATTGAATTCTCTATTTTGATTGGTGAAAGTCTTCCCCATATGTCTGAAAGGTCAAAACAAACAGTACGCAAATCACCAAATCACTAATTAATTGCCTCTTATAAAGCATTAGAACGGTGTGCTCCATTCATCCAATACATTTGTTTCACTGAAATGAAAAATTAATTTGACTTCCACTTTTTATTTTAAATGTATTAGTTCTCCTCTTTAGACATTACAGTTATTAATGCCCAGGCTGTTGCAATGGCTCTGAATTCTTATCACTCATTCAGCTGATATTATTACCCCGTCAAAGCTGACATCAGAAATGGTACCTTAATATCAGAGAAAGAAATCATAACTGGAATTATTCACAGATTACACAGAATACACTACTTGGAAGACAGAGAAGCAGCAGAGCTGGTTTTTTAATAAAAATTTATAGCGTGATACAAAGTCAATAGAAAAATTCTCCATGACATCAGTAGATTTTGATTCTAGCCCTACATAATGAAATTTAGGAGGGAGAGCAGCAGTTGCATCCATAGCTTTCTTTCTCTATTTTGATGTAATTTAACAGCACTGACAAGATGTCTATAAAAATTCAGCAGAGATTTCTGGGTGTGTTCCCTGCAGAACCAAACAAGAGATGGAGCAGGTTATGCTACTAAAAAGTAACTAAAGAATAAGCAGAATCACAGTATTTAGCATTAACAATTAAGTAAATAGTAATTATATTTAAATTATATTACCTATGAACCAATATAAAGCTCAGTATTTCCCAAACATACCTTATATCAGAGTGAGGAGAAAGATGCTTTCACTGTTAATAAATTAAAAAACCAAAACCATGCTGTAAAGGTGAAAGACTGCATTTTCTCACTTTAAATATTTTCTTCACTTTGTAGTTACTTTCTGCTGATGCAACCATACATATTGCTTCTCCTTCCCTCAGCTGGTCCTTCGCTGCTGAAGTGTGTCTGACGAGTCAAGCTCCCAGAGGCCTCCCTCAGAATCACCTTTTACTGTGACTAGAAAAACCGAGATGATACTGAAATACGGAACAAGAAAATAACATGGAATGCTTTGCAGCCACAACTGTATATAAATACACACCATAAATTTTGTTCTAAGCATATTTACTGAGTTACGAGTTTAGATAGTTTTTTCAAGGTGTAATCATATACACATGCAAAGCTAAGCGATAGAAAGTCATTATAGGTCCAAAGTATTAATGATCATTTGAACCTGTGTATGGTATGGCCTAGAATGACTAGGAATGGATGAGGACAATTCTGTATGTCCAAGGAAGCTCTCCCGACTCCCAGTAACATGTTTTGATTAAGAATAATAGTCGTTCCCAGAATCTTGTCCAGGTATCTTCTTGGTTATCTTCTAAAACCAATAAAAGGCTATTTTGGCATATACTTCGTAAGGGATTTATTAAAAGGATATCACTAAAAAAATGAACATAGTTTGAAAACACGATGAGATAAGATGACTCCAAACCTTATCCCAGAAAGAAGTTGCTATCTATGATGGAAGTGCATTAAGACCAGAAACAGCCATGGATCTCTCTGACAGTATTTAATGAAGCTTTGAATCACTGATCAGTTTGTCAGGACTTGCAGTGATTTACATATGTATGTTCACATCATTAAAGAAGTTTAATAAGAACTGCACATTTTATTCTACTTGTGACCTGCATGTTTAATTCTCCCCTTGACAGCTTAGGAGGCAACAAGCTGAAGGGGACTGATCACTCCTGATCTCTTCACCTGAGGCTGAAGCAGCAGGTGTGATCAGTCTCCTTCAGCCATTTGAAGTCTGATGGAAGGTGTGGTTTTATGTGGCATCTTCTGTGTTTCCTGATAGCATTCTTTGGAGAAGACAACCAGGAAGAACAAGGCAGATGAGGATGATCTTAAATCCAGTGCCAGTCTTCTCAGCTTTCAGAATATGGGAGGAAACACCTGAGTGAGTTTGTTTTAACAGAAGCATTTTGAGGGCTTTCATTTGCTAAACAGCATTAGAGTAAACCAGGATATTAAGTGACATGGATACTGATGAAAGATGCTGTCATTACTTCTTTTTGAATATACCGAATCCTAATTAGAAATATTCTGTGATTTGGCTCTGCTTCTATGTGGTTCATGTAATAGTTTTATTTAGAAATGTCTTGTCAGCTCTTACTTAATTGCACAATAGATGAAGCATTAACTAGCAAACATTTTTCTTAATAATTGAAGCTTTCTGCGTAACAAAGCAGTGATTGAAATACTCGATACTAACATAATATCATGCAGTATCAGCTTTTCAACTCTCTAATGATGCGTGTGACTTGTTAGGCTGTTTTTCACAGCCTGTAATTGCTGAAAGTAGTGAGTTAAACATGATGACTGTGAAAACCTGTTTATCAGACATGTAAGAACACTGACATTTTGGTTACTTATTTAAAAATTCAATGATAATTGTGTCATTATTATCATGTTAATAAGATTCTTGGACTTTCAATTGTGTATTGGACGTTTTATTATACAGGATCTTTTCAGATGGCTTTCCTGGTTTTGAGGTTCTTTTTTCCTTTTTATTACTTTTGCAATAAAGCCATGGAGTAATCTGCTAATAAAATAAAGGGGCTGTTTGCTATGTAAATGTATTCATCTAGTGTAATTGGAGACAGTAAAAAGAATACAAAAATGGTAGCAGTGGTAAGACACTTGGTAGGACATGTGATCTGTCTTTTTTATCTTTTTTTTTAAATGTGCTTTTTCTTCCTGTATGTTGCTACTGATAAACAAAACATGGATGCACCAGTCACTTAAAGCCACTTGCTGACTGCTTATTTCGGCTTCCTGGCAGCAAGCACTGCAGGTGCCAAGGAACATCTGCAGCCACACCTGCTAACCACACGCTGCTGGTTTACAAAGCCCAGGGCAAGGCCTCCTCGTGGGAGAGCTGCCAGGGAATGGGCCAGGAAGCCACCAGGAGTATGACCTATCATGGCAACACAAAAGCTGGTTTTATTTCACAGATTTGTTCTGTGAAATGATTAGGATGAATATAATCAACAGAAATATAACATAAACATAGGGAATATTAATGATACCCAGTCGACCTCTATGTCCAGCCTGTGTTGTGAGATGGAATTGTGATTTCATTACTGTAATGTCAGGAGAACTATAAAATTAACTTTTCTACGAGGTACTTTCAGTGTATGAAAAAGAATATTCAATACAATAAAAATGGATTTGAAACATTAATCATGTCAGTGTTATTTCCATGCTTTGCTATAAGAAATTACGAAAAATTAAATGTGCTGTTTATAAATTGCATATGGACTCAATATGTTATTTCAGAACATAAGAAGATTATAGACATTAACTCTGAGTTGTGAACACCTGCCATGTGCCTAACTGGGATTTTATTTTACAGAAAATTTAAGTAAAAATGAAAAATGAGCCCCTTAACAATGAATTATAACTACAGTTTTAGTGGTGAAATGTACTTTTTTTTACCTAGTTATGTATAAATCCATATTTATTAAAAAATGGAAGAAGAGTCATGGCAGGAGGAAGAAGGATGACACAGAATCATATAGCAATGCCACCAAATGTAATAATTTTCTTGGATGATGTATGATGAAAAATTTGTAAATAAAATTATACACAACAATGAGAGACTCAGCTGTTACTAAAAAATGCTTTCCTACTATCTCCTGGAGCCTCAATTTTACTCTCTGGTTCTTTAGTTACTGCACAGAATGTCACCCTAATCCTCCTTCAGTGTTTGATGAGGATGGTGTTTCCAACAATATCCTAGTTCAACCCTGTAGCGCTTATGAAGGAGGTTTTCCCAGAATCTCTTCATTTTCTGTAAATTTTACATCATCTAAATTTTGCTGTTTTAAGCATGTAAATCCTTTAAGAAACCTCTTTGTCCTGGCAAGGTAAGAAATGGGCACATCTGTGAACTTCAGGTGGATTTTGCACAAACAGCATCTTCAATCTGGTGACAGGACTTTTCCTTTCTTTGAGGCAACCAACACATTTCCCTGAACTGATGTAAATCAAGTCTCAAGTCATCAGTGATGATGGCAGCTTACAAACTCCCGTAAGAATTGATGTATTTCAGACAAGACCCCATGGAGATGAGCACCATGCCATGCAGTGTGGGTGACAGTTCTGCAGGTTGCTGCCTCTCCCTGGTCCCCCCCATTCCATAATACCTTAGCTGAAATTTTGGGTTTAATTTATCAGATATTAAATAAACTGTAGGGCAAATTTCTACATCATATTAATTTTATAGAATGCTGTTTGAGATGTGGGCATTCAGATGTGACTGATAAGTAAATAAATGAAAACAGCATCTCAATGTTTGTCCTGAAGTTTGGCTGATACAAGACAAACACCTCAACTTTGACAATTGGAGAGAAAAGGGACTCTGCAATTATTTTTGTATTTAGGCACTGCAAAAAGATACACAGGCTGTTCTACAGCAATTACACAGGATGTCAGTGATAGGGCTTACTGATGAGTGTTATTTTATTCTCCCTTCTATGACTTTATCTGCCTAGACAAAGACTTCTGTTAACTGCAAGCTCGCTGAAGCAGGAGCGCTGGTCTGAGTGTATACAGTTTGTATGATACAAGTGGGTCTTGGTCCAACACTGGGTGTCTTACACTCTACCAGAGCACAAATACCAAATAAATCAATGATATGGTCAATTGTTGTAATTGGGAAGGTCAACCTTTGCTCCAGTGGATGCTGCACCTGAAGTAGCAAATTCTCAATGGACTCCATGACATTGTTTGCTTTATGCTGCAGTACTGATAAATCATTCTGGTATCATCCTGGGAAAGACATTAAACCCAATGGTACACAGAATGAGTCACATCTTAATAATATCTGGTAAAACCCATTTCTGATAATGCATTGCAAGGCATTAAAGAATGAAGGAGAAATAACCTTTGCAAATGAAATTTAAATCATTCAGAGAATTGAAAAGTCAATAATGATGAAATCTGCAGGTTTCCCTTTTGAGTTGCTGTATGCTGCAGTAGTGTGTCTGTTACTTCTGAATAAACAGGGGGAGGTGTGGGGGGGTGGTGTAGAAAGGTGGTGAAGCTCCACTCAGCACTGAATTTTAATGTTTTGATTGTCTGTTACAAGACAAAGAATCTTTTTCAGAGGAGAACACACAGATGGCCTCCTGAAACCAAGGCTGTGATTTTTTCTTCCTCCTTTCAGGATCAATTCTTAAAAGTTTAATGCAAGCTGAAATAGGTAATGCTTTTGAGTAAATTCACGACTGGTTATATTTAATAGAACTTGGTCTTTCCCTGAGGCCGGGGAGGTGATGGTGCGGAGAGGAAGCCAGCAGGCGGGCTCCTTCCTTGTGCTATCCTGCCACCTTCTTCTCCCCCCGAAACCACTGCCTCCCGATCCAGCTTCCTGAAATGTCCACTTTTACTAAATCACTCAATTTTCAGGGCCCGTTGGGACGGTCAGTCACACTGTCCCCTTAGAAACGCCATGCGCCTTGGGGTGCTGTGGAGAGACCCCGCAGACGCCGTATCCCAGACCTGGGGAACCGTGCCTACCCCGAGGCTAGGGGAGG
>NW_010198096.1:0-13916 GCF_000695765.1 Mesitornis unicolor | reverse complement strand
CTCCACAACCTCTCTGGGCAACCTGTTCCAGCACTTAACTGCAACTATTTCAGAAATCATTTTCAGCTGAGATCATCTTCACTATTTAAAGAAAGTCTACACATCAACTCCTCCTTGGAAAGAGGAAATTCCATCAAAGAGCTGGAGACATACAATAAAATCACGATGCTGTGGGATTTTTTAGGAACTGATTCCCATCACTTTAATATTTGCAGGCTGATTTAACTTGTGGCTGGCAATTTGATAATTTCAGAGTAAAGTTCCCAGCTCCTCTGAAATCATTGCTTTGGTTGCAATGCCAGCTGAACGGGACACATACCTATGAGACATTGTCCACTGTCTTTCTTCGATTCCCTCTTTACTGTTGGTGTAAGCAGATATTTGGGACTGTGAGACCACATGGCAGAGCTGCAGGTGTGCATTTCATCCTGCTGACGGATAACAGGTCAGAACCTCCAGCAGATGCATGGGGCAGAAAACTGGGGCAAGGACATTGCTGTAAGCTAAAGCTGGAGAGGCCAAAAACACATGAGCTGCTTGTACCCATGTTGTTCAAACTGGAGGGTGTTTCTGGGGTTCATCTTTGTGATTATTCTTCTTTCCCAGCTGCAGAGTGGTTTTCTCTGACTCACAGACTGAAAGTTCACAACCAGAAGAAGAGGAACAAATCGTAAGAAAGTGCTAGACCAAACCAGCCCTATTTTCTGGCACTAATTTGTCATAATTTCCCAAGTCTGGGCTGTTACTGAAATATCCATGCTTATCCAGAGCTGGGACAGCATTTATTTATTTGCAGAAATCATAGAAGCACAACATGGTTTGGGTTGGAAGGGACCTCACAGCCCCCCAGTCCAACCTCCCATGGACAGGGACACCTCCACCAGCCCAGGCTGCTCCAAGCCCCGGCCAACCTGGCCTTGGGCACTGCCAGGGAGGAGGCACCCACAGCTTCTCTGGGCAACCTGGGACAGGGCCTCACCACTTCACAGGGAGGAATTTCTCCCTAATATCCAGTCTAAATCTACTCTTTTCCAGTTTAAAACCATTGCCCCTTGTTCTGTTGCTACCTGCCCTTGTCAAAAGTCCCTCCCCAGCTTTCTTGTAGTCATGAATATGTCACTGGCTTTCCAGGCAGCCTCTCCTTGCCTTCGTCCTCATGGACTGCAGGGTTCCCTGGGATATCCAGGTTGCAGGATCCCTGTTTCCTGATCTTTACTCATTAAATCAATACAGCATCAGAGAACAGCTTTGTAGTGGGAGACACTACAGTTTTGACACAGGCTTGTAGAAATCATGTTTATGTTTTTACTTGTCAACTATTTTGAGAGGTGTAGGGTCCTAAAACAGAAAATAAACCCCAAAGACCTCTTCAGCACCAGGGTACAACAGCCCTTGTGTGATTTCCATGTGAGAAGCATCCTGCAGAGAAAAAGGAGCAGGCAGGGTAGCAGGGGCTGCTGGATGGGTATCGAAGTGATGGGTGCTGCAGAGACAGGTCAAGGCATCTGCCATGTGTGGGATGGTCTCACACCCTAGCACTGAGCCAAATGCCCTCTTTTATCACAGATTCCCCCCCCAAATTACTTATGAATACTTAAGCCCCAGTCCCTTTCCTATTTTACACATACTTATTTACTTAAAGTATACTCTGACACCTAGTGCTATAGCCTCCGGCAAAGCCTTCTGTTTTAAATCAAAGCTGCTAAATAGCTTTACACAGAAGGAAAGACGCTGAACTCAGACTGAATTTTTGCTTCAAGTGTGCTTGAGCTAATAGGGTTCAATGTCAAGGCTCTCCTTTTGGAAATAAAACTGGTCCCAGTCCAGTAAGTCCTACAGGAACAGATGCAGCCGAAGGCCTTGAAAGTAAGTGGAGGTCTTTCAATTGACTTGTCTTGGCTCCAAGCAAGGGAAGTTTCAGGGCAAATGAAGAGAAATGCCTGAGGGCTCCCTAAATATGAGCATTCAAGGGCACGATGCTACAGGGACACATGGGAATAGTCACCTTGCCCTTTTTATAGGATGGGCCATGTTACAGTACTTAACCAGGGTAGTCTTGAGAAGTGATTTGGCATCATATGGACTCACCAGAGCTGCAGGATATCTCACGAGAGAAGAAGTTTGCATTGCTCTATGAGGCCAATCAGAGACAAGGATGCATCTACAGCTCCTCGCGGCTATCTGCAAGCCTCCAGGATCCCTTGGTGGAGGATGCAGAGCAGCAGAGGGGAAAGCAATGGCTTTAATTAGCCATAAGTCCCCTGGAGAAGGAGATATGTTATGGTGCTTTTGTCTTCTGAGGGTTTTCCAGTTCCTGAGTGATTTAACAAACTAGTTTGGGACAGCAGGTCCAAAGATCTGAACAGAGACAGCTGTTTGCCTGGGGTCTAAACTCTCAGAAGCTGATGTGGACCCCAGAGCCAAAGGGGAACACATCTGGGAGCTGGTCCCCTCGCTCTGAGGGAAACATTTCCCATTTTCACACCCTGGCTGCTGGCGAAGGCAGAGGTCACATCTCCCACTGGGACATCAGGGAACTGATATAGGAACTGATATGGATTCAAGCACAATATTCACTGAATTGACAGTATTTACTCTCTTCCTGGTCATCAAGGCTAGTGATGTTCAAGCAGGGCCTGAAATCACTAGACAAGACTTTTCCGTACAGCGAAGTGTCTCATAACCCCCATGAACAGTGGCTTTGTAGACCTGTGGATGCTCCAGGAGATGCTTGTCAGAGAGAGGAAATTTTTTAACATCACCAGAAAAACACCAGCCAGGAGCAGGTTAGGGGGAGAGGACCCTGCTTAGGACCTTAAGGGAGAGGACCCTGCCCTCTACAACTGCCTGAGGGGGTAGCAAGGAGGAGGATAGGTCTCTTCTCCCAAGTAACAAGTGATGGGATGCGAGGAAATGGCCTCAAGTTGTGCCAGAGGAGGCTTAGATTGGATAATAGGAAAAATTTTTTCACTGAAAGGGTTATCAGGCACTGGAAGGGGCTGCCCAGGGAAGTGGTCACCATCCCTGGAGGTATTTAAAAGATGAGGTGCTTGGAGATATGGTTTAGTGGTAGACAGGTGATACTTGGACTCAATGATCTTAAAGGTCTTTTCCAACCAAATGATTCTGTGATGCTATCATTAGGAAAAGGGGAGGTGGTGCTCAAGGACTTGGTCAGGCTGAAATAAAGCCCCTGCCTGCTGCAGAGCTACCAGGGTCAGAGCTGCAGGCTCGCTGCCAGCTGCATCCCTGCATCCCTCTGCCTGCATCCCTGCATCCCTCTGCCCGCAGCTTGCATCCCTTCCCTGGCACACACTGCTGTTGAGCAAAGCTTCAGGGCTCCCTGGGGCCAGCAAATTCTCCTTGGGAATGATGGGGTACACCCCAGCCTTGCAAGGAACCATCACAGACCTGGGACTGTAGGTTCAGGAGCACATCCCCGGCTCGTCTGTGCCGCAGGGCTCAAAGGCATCCCTGGAGCAAGGCTCCCACCGCGGCGGCTTTGCACGAGGGCTGAGGCTGTCGCCTTCGTTTTGCCATCCGCTTGAGAAGAAGGAGCTAAAAATTGGGTGAGCGCCTGCGAAATCCTGGAAGAACGGCCTCAGATCCCGGCTATTTTTAGTTTCGCAGAAGCTGCGCATACATTAGCAAGGGCCTGCCTTCCTCTCCAGCTCGCATAAAACACACACTGCCGCCGTCCTCCCAGCCTGACAGGAAAGAGCTTAACCCTTCTCGTCTCGCTGCAGTCATCCCCATCCAGCTGCACCTTGATAGGGATACAGATGAGGACCAGAAAATGGTGTCTGGCCAGGTGGAGGAAGAATTGGGGAGGTCTTTGCCCCTGTGGCCCTTGTATTTTTATATCTGGGCTGAGGAGCAGGGATCTTTGGTATCAGCTGGGGACTGGACGGAAAGCCCAGCAGAGAAGTGGCATCTGATTCCCATCACCATCATCTCTTGTTGGGAAACAACCATATCACAGGGTGAGAGGGACAGAGAGGAGTTCAGAGCATTTGCAGGACCCAAGAGTTGATGTTTCAACTCCAATGTCTTGTTGTGATGGCTGAGATGGATGCCATTCATGAACTGCCATGTGTCACCTTCAGTGCACTCACTATGAGTTGCTTAATGTGAATCTGCAATGTTTTAGCCATACAAGACCTCCCCACACAGGCTCCTCAGATGCTTGGTGTCCCATCTCCCTTCTACTGGCTGTATCTCCACTGGTCCAGACACATCACACCAGAAAAGCCATTGGTTGGACCCACAAAAAGGCCCATGAAGGGGATGAGGCCAGCGATGGGGCATGATATCATGAGCTCGTTAAAACACACGATTCCTTTTGACATGTTATTAACAGAAAATAATTGCAACGCTTATTTCTAGGCTGCTTCCTTCAAGAAAGGGTGAAAAGCCACAGGGGCAGGAGGCGCACACTGACGATCTCTGTGCCTCACACCCACAGTGCGTGCCAGCTCCGCTGCCCCCTGCGCCTCAACGTTTTCCAGCTCTTTAATATTTATTACCTCTGCCGCTTTGCATTACTCATCAGCTATTCTTGGCCAGAGGAAATGTGCCGGCGGGATCTGAAGCGTGTAGGTACTCTGTTCTTTAAGGGGGCTACAAGTGCAAGAGGAGTCCTGGAAACATGCATATGCTCCACTGTATTCAGGCGTCAGTCTCTCGGGGCTTTTGGGGCACAGGGTGCAAGAGACAAGCCTCACCATCACAGTGGCTTTTCAAAGGATGTGGTGAGCCATCAGACAAGGGGACACAGCACTTTTTGAAAGGTTTAGGAGCCCTTACCTCAGCATATTTGTGCTGACCCTTGCAGAAACACCCATTTCCCCTTTGCCATGCTTAGGAAGTTCATGGGAGCATCCTTCCCTGCTTTATTTGTGGTTATTTTCCAAGCCCGGTGATTAACCACCAGCCTGCCAGCAGCTTTGTCCACTCCCAGCATTTCTTCCAGCTGCTGGGGGCTCGGGGGCTCCCAGTAAGGATATTGCACAGCCAAGCAAGTCAAGCTATGCAAGAGCCCATGGGTGGCTGCACTTGCAGCTGTTTCATTTAATAGGTAACTCCTAATTAAAACTGACTCTAAATAACATGACAAAGAGGACTATTTCTAATGGTTGTGTTCCAGGCAAAGAAGCAGCCCAGGTACAGTATTACCCAGTATTAGAGTAATTTTTCTTCCTCCCTCTTCTCCTGCTGATTTAAAAAGAGCTTTCTGCTTGGAGCTTAATAAAAGTGAAGCCACCTGACCACGTCCTCGCTCCACCACCCTCTGGGTACAGCTGAGTCTTCTGGTGCTGGCGGACAGTTTATCTGAGTGAGACAAATGCGGTCACAGGAGCTTTCTACCAGTGAACAGCATCTGGGCGGCAAGGATACGGGATCCTGCAGCCCAGCCCAAGGGACTGATGTTCATGCACAGTTAGGTGCAGAAACGGAGACAGAGAGGTTAAGTGACTGTCCCCAAGCTAGGGGGAAATTGGTGTGGGGCCTGGTGGTTTGATAGAATAGAATAGAATAGAATAGAATAGAATAGAATAGAATAGAATAGAATAGAATAGAATAGAATAGAATAGAATAAAATAGAGGGGGGGAGAATAGAATAGAATAGAATAGAATAGAATAGAATAGAATAGAATAGAATAGAATAGAATAGAATAGAATAGAATAGAATAGAATAGAATAGAATAGAATAGAATAGAATAGAATAGAATAGAATAGACTAGAATAGAATAAAATAGAAAGGGGAAGAGAAGAGAAGAGAAGAGAGAAGAAAAGAGAAGAAAAGAGAAGAAAAGAGAAGAAAAGATGAAAAGAAGAAAAGGAAAATTTCCACTGAAATGGACCTCCAATGACCATTCAGTCCAACTGCTATTTTGGGAGGTCCTTGTCTCCCTGTCCCTGCTGCAGGGACTCCTCATCTCCTTCTGGACTATCCCAAAAGAAAACAAAGCCTTTCATTTTCACACACATCCTTTTGACCTCCAGCTTCTCAAAATGCTTTCCCAGCCCAACCGAACACCTCCTGCATGCCTGATACAGCCAGCACAGCCACCCTGCACTGCGCGGAGGATGTTTGTATTAACATTGACTATTGTAAATGCTTAGATGAGATACATCCCAGAAGCACCAATACATTGCTGAACGTATTGATCTAGACGTGACCCAGGAGCCACCATTGAATAATCTCTTCAGGCACCTTCCTCTGACTGAACCCAGGCAGTTTCTGCTCCCATCAGCAGAGCAGCAGAGGTCTCTTCCATCCTGCACCTCTCCAAGGGAAGGCCAGCTTAAATGACACGTGGGGGCTATTGATTTCTGTAATGTATGAATGGATTTTCCTCTCCTGCTCTCACACCTCCACTTCACTCTCCTGTGGAATAACTCAGCGCCTCTGTCATTTACTGCCCAAGTGCCTCCTTGAAGTGCAAACACGCAACCTTTCCCTGCTGGCATTGCATGCTGCCTCCAAAGCCCTGGCCTTGGCTCCTCTGTTTTCTCCTGCTTTCTCTGATCTTGTTGGCTCCTGGAAGGTGGATTTGACCTTGTGCAGTGAGGCAAGCATCCCAACCAATGGCAAAAAATTAAAGTTTTCCTCCCAAGAAGGAAGGTGTGTAGCCAGAGCATTTGGGTGAGCTCAGGCTGTGTCAGATGCTGCAGAATTGGCTGAGAAAGGTGGGATGGGCCTGGAAGAGATTCCTGCACTCCAGGGATCTGTTCTTAAACAGGACCAGAGCAGATGTCATGGTTGTTAAGGAGCTGAAGGAAATACAGCTGTGGATTTTGCAGCTATGGGATGAAGCAAAAAGAATTCAGTATACACTGGAGTCAACTGAGAAGCAAAGTGATGTCCTCTTTTGGCTACAAGGAGTCTCACTGCTAGCCCAAAATGTCCTTTATCCTTGCTTCCTACAATTTCTCTCTAGGAAACCCCCTCCCACCATCTCCTTCTCCCCAGCCAGGTCTCCATAGCTTATCTAAAATGCCACAGCAGGTCTCCTGCTTTTGAGACCCTGCTCTTCTCATGGCCCCACATTCAAGTGACCTGTCCTCCCTGCAACCTGCAGGCCACGGCTTAGGGGACTTGTTCTGCAACTAAGGGACATGCCAGCTATTTGTACATGTGTTCAAAAGAGCCCTTTTGCAGGCACAGTCTCCATTGGTAGCCCCATAAGACCTCAAACATCATGGCACATAGTGTATGTCACTTCCAGCATTTGCAGAGATGTTGGAGAGACTTGCCATTAGCAGCCACTTTGAACAGGGTCTGAGATAACCTGCGCGTAAACCTGGGATCGTAGGGCTCAGCATCCCACCTGCAAACTTAGGGAGCTGGGATTTGACATAACTCCCCCATTACAAACTCTGAATGCAACCCAGGTTGCCCTTTGCCTCCAAAGTTAAGCCCTGCCTGGTTAAAAAGATGCAGGTGACTCTAAGCATCTCAGTCCAATATGTAAATCCCTCAAATCCTAGTTTAAAACTTCAGGCATTTGAGTCCCCTGAGCAGGTAAGCTACAGCAGGGAGACACAGGAGGGCCCATCAAACACTGGTGACAGGACTAGGCTGCCAAAAGATTCATAATTTCCTCTTCCTCCCCTGCCTCCAACACACAGAATCACAGCAAGGTAGGGCTTGGAAGGGACCTCTGGAGATCATCCAGTCCAACCCCATGTTAGAGCAGGATCACCCAGAGAAGATCACACAAGAACACATCCAGGTGAGTTTTGAATGTCTCCAGAGAAGGAGACTCCACAACCTCTCTGGGCAGCCTGGGCCAGTGCTATGGTACCCACACCATCCCATGTGTTGGCTTAGACCTCAACACCCAACTAGAAACACTCCCTATGCCCTCTCCTGACACCCAGAGGAGTGCCCAGGTGGGTTCAGACTCCTTCTTGTGGGTTTAAATCCCTTCTTTACTAGATGTGAAGGAATGGCTTGACCTTGGCCATCAAACATCACAGGAGAGCCCATTAACCACACCAAGCCAACTGAGGAGACAAAGCTCTCAGATTCCTCTGTTGGGGCTGCTGTGCAGGATACCTAACACTTAAACATCTCCTGAGACACAGCAGCGTGTCAGGAAGACTCGTCTGCTGGCTCAAAGGGTGGCCCAGAGAGGATTACGCTGAGGCTTGATTCCCTGTGGTTGGATGCGCTTCCTCAGCCACACAGGGTGGCTGGATGCCAGTGGGCTGGGTTACAAACACGCTCCCATGTGGACATCCTGTTGGAAGAAGGATGCTGCAGGCTGGAGTCATCTCCAGGCTATGGAAAGAACCAAGCCTCCAGCTTTCACCCCACTGCCTGCGTGCCCTGACTCGAATCATAGAATGGTTTTGGTTGGAAAAGACCTTTAAGATCATTGAGGTGACAGCTAAAAGCAGGACACCTATGCCTTTTAAAGTTGCTTTGTGAATGAATCCCTTTTCCCTTACTTTTCTCACACAATCTTTTTCTCTGGGCTGTAAGGAATACTTAATGTGAAATGTTCCCAAGCCTCTGAGGTGGGCAAAATTGCAGTAAAAGTTTGCTCCAGTTGTTTGCAGCTTTTTGTTGAAGCTCAAATTCATGTGTCTAAAAATTTTTTCTGGAGGCACAGAAGTAGACCCAAGTCTCCTCGAATGGGATCTCCTTACTTCAGCTGTCCAAAAGTAGGAATGCTAATTTAAACTCATCATCTCAGTTCCATCTTTTATCAACAGAGAGGTTTCCAGAAAGCCATTCATGCCCTCCCAAGAGAAGTGTCTACAACACCTCCTACAGATTTCCTGCCTCCTTCCCTTGACTACAGAAGGGTCCAGACAACTAGGTGAGATCTGATGGCTGATACCAGATGTCTCCAATCTCCTTGGCATCACACATGTACTTCCCCATGGAAAAGCCTTGGGGGACATGGAGACTGGGGCAGTGCCAGGGACCATGCTAACAGGTAGGAAAGGATATTCCTGTGTGAAGTCAAGTTCACACTAAAATTGAATGCATTCCCATTTGACAGCTGGCGGAAGAGCTCCCAGAGCTGACTGAGATGTTTTTTGTTCCAACCATCTCTTAATTTGGCCTTTTTTTGATTTGTGGAGCAAATACACAGCCTTGGGAAGATGACACACATCATGAATACCATGACACTGTCCCATAGCTTACATGTCCTTCCCCACCCAGAGGTGTAGTCTTGCCTTTAAATGAAAGCCCCCATGGAGGACAATCCCATGCAAAATGCCCCAGTTGGCTTCTCCAAGGCGTCCCTGAGGAAGCTGGAGGCCAAGGGCAAGACTCATAGGCATCTGAGACTGTTTCAGAGGGTATCAAAGATATCAATGAACTGCTGGCAGGTAGGACACAAGGCATGCAGAAGACCCGTGCCCTTCCAGACCCGAAGCTGAGGGTGCACTGGGACACACACAGCATCTGTAATGGTGCTGAGTGTCCAGTTTGGACAACCGAGTGGAGCTCCTGGGTTTCAGCCCAGAGGGGAATCACAGAATCATAGAATGTGTTGGGTTGGAAGAGACAATTAAAGCTCATCCAGTCCAACTCCTGCAGTCAGCAGGGACATTGGTACCAGATCAGGTTGCTCACAGCCCCATCAAGCCTGGCCTTGAACATCTCCAGGGATGGGGCCTGCACCACCTCTCTGGGCAACCTGTGCCACTCATCTACCACCCTCATGGGGAAGAACTTTTTCCTCATATCCAGCCTAAATCTCCCCTTTTCTAGTTTAAAACCATCACCCCTCACCCTATCGCTCCATGCCCCAGTGAACAGCTCTTCCCCAGATTTCTTATAGGCACTTTTCAGGTATTGGAAGGTCACTATAAGGTCCCCCCAGAGCCTTCTCTTCTCCAGACTGAACAACCCCAACTCTCTCAGGTGTCTTCATAGCAGAGCTGCTCCAGCCCTTGGATCATCTTTGTGGCCTCCTCTGGCCCCGCTCCAGCACTTCAATGTCCTTTTTGTGTTGGGGACTCCAAAGCTGGACACAGCTCTGCAGGTGAGGTCTCACCAGAGCAGAGCAGAGGGGCAGAATCACCTCCCTTGCCCAGCAGGCCACCAAGCCAGGCAGGCCAACTCCAACCTGCCAGACAAGAAAGCAGGCTCTCCTCCTCCTCATGTTATTAATTTCTCCATATAAGTTTTGCCCATGGGGAAGCAACCAGTTTATTCGCCTCATGGCTGGAGACCTTGCCCTTCCCTGGCCCCTGCTGCACACTCCATGTACCGGCTGGAAAAGTCCCTTGTCGTGAGACTGACAGCAGAGACTGCACATCCCTGCCAGCCACAACTACCGGGACCTTCTGTCCGTGCAACCTCCAGGGCCGCTAGTCCTCCTATCACCAGCGATGCCCTTTGACAAAGATGTCGCTGCACAGTGCTTAGGAAAGAGAAGCAGCATACAAAGGAGGTTTGGGAGCTTGCTCGGTTGGTTTGTAGGCAGCAGAAAGTGGTACATGAGCTGAATACATCTCTCTGAGCAGCTTTGTTTTTTAAGGCAGCAGATAGAGAAGGTTGGGAAGCATGAGGGAGCAGGAGAGCAGTCATTTAGTAGACCCAAGACTCTCCACAAAGCCTCTGGTCTGGTATTGGATCAGCCCTGTGAATAAGTGCAACCCCTTTCATTCAGGGATCAGTTCTATAGAAAGCAAATCTAATTCATATTAGTTATTCACATAGATATATTCACATCTATCTAATTCACATTGTTTATTCAACTCTTGCACCCCATCAACTCTACACTGAAGTTATCCATAAACAGATCCTGTATTCCTTTCCCATTCTGATCGCTATTTTAGAGATGCTTTATTCTAGCAAGGAGTAAAATAATTTGTCCGTGGCTCCAATGCTGGGTTGAGAGACCTGGGCACAGAACCCAGGAGTCCTGGCTCCCAGGAAACACTGTTATTTATGTTATAGGAATCTTAAAAGGCTTCTGCTGAGATCAGAGCTTGATTGTACGGAGTCTGGTTCATACACATAGTAAGAGACAGTTCTTGCCCTAAAGGATTTACAATCTAAACTGACAAGGACAGAAACACAGCAAAGGAAAGGATGTGTTATTAACAGCAGGGGACTGAGGCATCGAGAAATGCAATAAATCGCCTGCGGTCACGGAGGGAGCTTGTGGAAGAGCCAAAACCTGACCCTTGATTTCCCACTGATGCTGTCTTGTCTCAGCTGTCAGGGAAGGTGCACACTGGCAATTTGGATGAGTCAGGAACTTTGCTGATGGTTCAGGTGAGACCAAGACCCCTGCCAGAAAATGCCAGAAATGCATTCTTGCCCCTGCCTCATTCTTATATGTGCATGACCAGGAGGGAGGAGAAAAGCCCCTGGTGATACCACCTCCTCTGGTGTCATCACCATCCCCCATTAATTGGCTTTGGTTCACCCAGAGAGGTCCCCTCCAAGCCCTGTTATGAGTCAGTCCAGGTACTTCTGAGGACTGACAAGAAAGGAAGGAGAAGCTGAAATAATTTCTTCTTAGGAGAATCCTACTTGAAAGGACAGGTTTCAGGGGACGCCTGCCTGAAAAGGGGACCCTCAGCGAGTTTGCTGTGTTGGGCACAACCCCGTGCTAAGGCTCTGGTGAGACTCATGGACCATTTCTGAGTCTTGCCAGGGCATCTCAAAGCACAATGAGATTATCCCACCTGTCTGTGCACACATATCCTACAACACTCCATGTCTACACGTGCGCGAGAAAGACATGAAGACAAATAAATTTACTCCGTCTACTTAGCAGAAAGTAGTACTACTATTTTGGAGGTTTGGCCTCTGACATCAATTCCTTTTCCATTAGCCTACCAAAGCTCCTTGGCTTCCAGGAGTGGATTTGAACCATAGCAGTGATGCAAGGTAGATATACACTGGAGAACTATTTGGTGGAACCTCCAAATCTGAAAGTTTAAGATTAGGTATGGAAGAATTTGATTTCAGTTGATAAACATCAGCAAATTTAGGTTTTTGCCTTGTTACATCCATCCCTGTGTCTCTTAGTTACTCATTGTCACTCCAATCAGTTTTGGCCCCAAAGTGACACAAGCTATAACTGTCCAGAAATGGCAATAGTCAGATCTCCAGGGAAGAGGCAAGGAAGAAGCATGGTGGGGCTGAGATTCGGACTCTCAGAAGTGACAAACACCAATAAAAATAGCAAGCAAAAACAAAACAGTGCTTTCAGCAGTTAAAGCTGTTTTTTAATAAAAAATAAATGTCAAGTCCTACCGAGACAACTTAGAATTTCAACTGCTGAGCCATACTGTATATGAGGGAAAACAGAGAAATAAAGAAATGTATCTACACCCCTCATGGCTATGCCCCAGCACCCCTGGCCCATACTATACATTTTGTAGTCACTGCACTGGTTTCTAGTGAAGCATAGCCTTCAGACAAGCATCACTATAAAGCAGGAAACAGTGTAATTTGTCCATGGTCATATGCAGCAAACCTCATATTTCTGTGATTGCCCTGCCTCCATTTGGCCATAGCTTGGTTCTGTTGTGTAACTGCTTTTCTTTCCTCGCTGCCCTAGAATCCACGCTGGATTAGGAATGGTTATGATATCAATAAATAGCTTACTGCTGTGGGTGCTCTCAGCATCTGCATGTAAGCCCTTGTATGCAGCCAGGGCAACGGGGAATTCAGATGATCTGTCTCATTTCATCTCCTCCTTGCAGCACGCTGTTGCGGGAGCAAACATTCCCATGAATTATTCGTGTCAAATCATAGAGTCCCCGTGTGCTCCCGAGTGCAAACAAGCACTTTCCTTACACGATGTTTATGGAGCAGAAGCATTAGGTGAGGAACGAGCAGTTTTAGTGCTCGTGTCATTTATTGGGCTAAGAAAAGGAATTGTTTTCTACACTGAGCTTTGTTCCAGTCTCTAGAATCTCATAAAAAGTAATTAACTACACATTTCGGGGTCCTTCTCTTGCCCTGAGGCCAACAGGCAGAATCTGGCTGCACCCATGCTCTCCTCTGAGCCTTCAAACCAAGGTGGGCATAACCAGTGCCGGTGGGGAATGGGATGAGCAGGAGGGCTCCAGACAGCAAAGCAGCTACGCCGTAGCCACAACCTCTCATAAACCAGGAAGGACAGGATGTAATAACGCCTTATGTCAATTTATTGAAAACATCTGATACTGTCAGCTTTCTCCCATGGGCAAGCATTTCTGACTCCATAAGCTGAAGCCAGTCTGACACAGCTGCTGCCTCTACAAAGCTTTACCTTGCACAGGATCCTGTCCCAGGGCACTGACAGCCTGCTCATGCCTGGGCGGTCCCCTGAAGAAGGGCAAAGCCTTCAGGACAGGACCCCACAATTCATTACTATGGCTTTAGGAGGGTCCTTGGCTTTCATTTTCTTCACAACAGACTGTGTATTTGTGCATCACACTCCCAATGCAACCCAGCATTGAAAACCATCACCCTGTCTCAAGTAGATTTTGTGTTTTGAAAAGTCGAAACCTTTTCTCCTTTAGTTTCAATCTCTTTGTCCCATCCCCTCTCGCTTGGCTTCAGCCATCCTCAGTGAAAGTTAATTTAGGATGCCAGCCCTCAAGTGAAAACTGGTGTTCATTCGGGAAGTTTGGAAGACTTCACTATCACAGAATCACAGAATCATTAAGGTTGGAAGAGACCTCTAAGATCATCAACTCCAACATCAACCCAACTCCATCATGGCCACTAAGCCATATCCTGAAGTGCTACATCCATGCACTTCTTGAACACCTCCAGGGATGGTGACTCCATCACCTCCCTGGGCAGCCCCTTCCAGTGCTTGACCACTCTTTCAGTGAATAATTTTTTCCTAATAACCAATCTAAACCTTTCCTGGTGTAACTTGAAGCCATTTCCTTTTCCTTCCACTAGTTACATGGAAGAAGAGACCAACACT
>NW_010198095.1:0-3375 GCF_000695765.1 Mesitornis unicolor | reverse complement strand
TCCCTCCCAACTCAGTGTCACCTGCAAACTTTCTTCCTTTCTGCAAACTCTGTTCCTTTCCATTTCCTGCCTTATTTTTAGTTTTAAAGCTTCAAGATGTGGGGTTCATTTAGACCTGACGATTACTGGGTTTTCTTTCTGAATGCCACACAGCAAGAAAAATTGCTGTTAATAGTGGAAGAACAAAGCAATGTTTCTTTGCACCATAAAGGCTGTGATGAGGAGAGGTAACACAAACCCCTGATCCCGACTATGCAGGGAGGGAATTTCTTTAATTAGAATTAAGAGAATCTTTAATTTACTTCTTTGTGGGTGTCTCTCCCCTGTTAAATTAACACAGTACAAGGTAGCACTGGTTAAATGAAAGAAAAAAGCATATTAATGGATATGAGTTATGGCATTGAGAAAATACAATCACTGCCCTGCGTGCAAATGATTTAAAATAGTGCTTTAAAATCCTGAAATGGGACTGATTGTGGTTCTAATCTGGTAATACTCTACAGTTTACATAGTTAGAGCAGATTTTTAAATAAAAGTATAAGGCTACCACGACTAAACTTGATCTTTACAACTCCTTCCCCAATAACACGATCCTCACGTAAGTGAAGGGGTCTCAGGTGCCTGAAGTCAGCAAGATTACAAGAATTTGCTCCAATTTAGAGCTGCCAGAGGAGTACAAAAACCAGTGTAACAGCAAGGAAAGCCGGCTGTGCCCAAGTGGCAACGCTGCAGGTGCTGGGACCTCTCACACGCAGCCAGGACAGGAATTCACCTCCAGCAAAACATCGTTTTTCCCCCTTATTGTCATGTCCAACGTGGTTGAACACTCATGCTAAAGCTTTGCAGAAAATTCAGCCACCTGACCTTGAAACTCCAAATTCAAGCAGTGTAACTTTGGTAAAATTATAAGCTACTAAATGCATGACATTAAAAAATTATATCTTTGGTAAATCCAGGTCAATCTTCTCCAAGAGACTATGAGAAACCAAGACCAACAACCATGAAGGGCTGCCCCATTTCCTGCATCTCTCTAGAGTGGGATATGTTTCAATTTCCACGATGAAACCTATACAACTACTTCATTTCAGCTGCCTTTATGCAGTTTAGCTGATGAACATCTCAGTTTCTCAGGCTGCACTGTGGCAACAAACGTTCTCTCCAAATATAAGAGGAACACATCAGGGGAACCCCTTCTCTCTTTGAATTGATAGGGGCTTCATAAATACGGTGGCAGAGATGGTGTAATATAAAAAAATATCAAAAAAATCTTGAGATTGGGAAAAAAAGTTGGAATTCCAAAGAGACAGGACCAAAAAACGAATATTCTAGCTAAAAAGAATATTTAGCTCCACCAACTCATGGGGAAAAAAAGTGCAAGAGAAATGCTAACTCAATGAGAAGATCTTTAGAAAGGATTCCCTACAGAGGTCAAAAATACATTTCTATACCACAAGACTAAAAAGACAATACAGAGCCAGGCACTTATGAAGGCGGTGTGCGAATGGGGCACAATACCGATTTCAGGCGCTGAACTGGGACTTTAGTTTGGGAAAGCCGATGAAACGTGAAGGTGGAACGGGCTCATTGAGTTGACTCCGCGGCGCAGTGACCCTCATCCACACAGAGCTGAGAGAGCAGGGTACCAGGAGAAAAGAAACAGCGGGGTTTTGTGAAGCTTTAACTCTAACCCACACATTTTCCCTTATATGAATTCATTTTACAGATCAGAATTTCCTTACGTTGTATAGCACAGTATTAGTGCCCACAGACTATGCTCGTATTTTGCCCAATTTTCTTCTGCAGAAGCTGACCCAGTGCATGCACACGTCAGGGCAAAGTCCACCTCGAGAGACGGGTTTCAAAGAAACGTCTCTGTAGACAGAAAGTATTGTAATTCTCTTAACTCTGAAGTTCTTCAGATCTTCAGAGAAGTTCAGACACTTGATTTTACTTGCAATAAATCCTTTGAAACAGTGGAAATGGCTACAGGTTTATGGGTCACTTGAAATCCAATATTATTTGTACTGTAGTGACAGCAAGGAATTTTTATATATGTATATAGATATAGAGAGATAGATATAGCAATAGATATTGATAGAAATAGATATAGATATATAGATATATAGATGATATAGATGATATAGATATATATATAGATATATAGATACAGATAAATAGATACAGATATATAGATATAGATATAGATAGATATATAGGTATAGGTATAGGTATTAGGTATAGGTATAGATATAGATATAGATATATAGAGATATAGATATAGAGATAGATATAGAGATAGATATAGACAGATATTCTCCAATAATCTTACAGTTGTACAACTCTGTAAAGAAAGGGACCACAGACTGCTGAAACAACCATGAAGCACCATCAGAACCAGTTTTCCCCACAGGAATTTTCCATTTAGCAGCAATAAGTCAAATGAAAGCCAATTTTCATCACAAGATGACAACAGAAAAGCGATTTCTCTTCGGACAGAGAACACAAAAAAGGCTGCGACATGGATGCACTGCGCCTCACTGTTGATTTCTCACCTGCTACTGAATTTGGCCGTGGCATAAGGTAGAGAGGAATGGACTGCACCGACTGGGACAGGACGGTCTCCAGGTTCCTCTCGGGGATTTTGTTGAGGCTGTAGGTGGAGGCCGTCATGTTCTCGTCCACGCGGTACAAGCAGGAGTCCATGCTGGATTTCTGGGACTGCCATGGCTTCAGGTTGCCTCCAGAGCCCAGCTCTTTACTGCTCTCCCCTCCATATTTAGTGCGTTCCACGTTTTCCGAGTAGCTCGTCAAAGTAGCTTGAAGGAAGAAATGATAAATAAAATCAGTAACAACCAATGAACAGCTCCTAAACGCGCTGCTCTGCATCGGCTTGGGCAATGCAAGAGCCAAAAGTTACGTTCATCGTATTTTCCACATTCCCATAAATCAGAGATTATGGAATTTAGCTTCACGATACCGTTCCTGCTTACTACTTCTAAAATAACATTTCGGCTATGGTGGTTTGGCTCACACTGCTACAAGCCATTTGTAGTTACAAAGAGTATTAAAACCGATGTGCAGCGTTGTATTTGGATACGCAATCCCAGAAAGAGCAGAAATTATTACGTTAAAACATTAATGGTGCTCCTCACATCTTTTAATCTACACGGTAGATCTGCAGGGAATATTTGCAGAAGTTTGTAACCTCACAAAGTCTGATGCCAAAAAGCTGCAGTCCCCACCCAACCCACGCGAAGAACCAGCTCTCCTGGTCCAGAAACTGATGCCAACATCAGGTTCTTAGGAATTTTGAATGGTAATCCACACATTTTCCCTTCCCTTAATTACAGACTTGGGGATGAGTGGCTGGAGCTG
>NW_010198094.1:0-11375 GCF_000695765.1 Mesitornis unicolor | reverse complement strand
CAGGCAGACAGACCTTTCCTGGAAGGGCGATGCTGCCGAGCCCTGGCCCGGGCAGAAGAAAGCCTTTGCCGCCGGGACCCCCCGGCACCGGAGATGCGCGGCCCGGGGCAGGCTGCGGGAAAGCGTGAGGAGCTGCCACTGTCTGCGCTTCTCTGAGAGGGGAAAAAAAACATGTTAAAAGCTGAACCCGATTCCTGGAGCGCAGCCCCGCCGAGCAGGAGGTGGGATTATTCCGGGGTACTTATGGAGAGCTGTAAACTGGCAGCGGAGCGGTAAAGCGAGGTGTCCCCGCTGGAAGAGGACCCCGCTGCGGGCCCTGCCGGCGTGGCCGAGGGGCGGTCACTCAGGTCCTTCTCCTCCTCTCGCCCTTTCTCCTTCCAGTGAACGACAGAAGAAAGAACTGGTGCTCGGCTCTTGCCAGTCTTGGGAATACCGTGCCTTTTGCCTGGGATGGTTTGCCCTGATGTGCCGCTTCGACGGGATGTACAAAGTGCGGCTGGGACTGCTCCGGCCAACAAAGTTTGCAGAGTGATGAGCAGGGGCCGTGGGATGGAGGTAGCTGGGCACACGCCGATGGGGTCTGTCACACACGGTCCAACAGCGCAGACCTCCTGCTCCCTTGAAAACTAACTCCTGATGGTCACACTCTGCCGGCTCCTGTTTTTACTTCTTTGCCAATTTGCACTTTCAGGGAAAAAACCCACACACACACCTGATGCAATGCAGTGTTTCTGTGCTGGTTTTGTATATAAGATTTGCTATGCAATCTCAAAACTAAAAGAGGAGTGACGGCCCTGCATCCCAGAGCAAACAGAGAATCAGAGGTGAAAGGTAGGAGCCAGCATTTCTCGTTTAAATAAAACTAAAAAGCTTGAGCTACTTCTTACTGAAAACCTTTAAAACACACCTACTGTATGTGTATTTTCTTTGTCTCCGGAGTGTAAAACTTAAACAGTTTGAAACAAAGTGAAGAATTGCTCTCTGCTGCTGCCTAGAAACAGAGAACTGGTGCATTTTTTTTAACAGGAGTGTGACAAGGAGGAAGGATGGAGCATTTCACCAGTGAGACAGTTAGGAAACTGAGCCAAAGGAAAAGCACCTCGTGTAGTGCGCTTCAGTAAATATGAAGGGCTAGGGCAATGGACGCTGGAAACACTCGATCAATAGCCTATTTAAGTGGGAATATATGCAAGCATGGACAAGTGATTGCTGTCCTGTCTGTGGGGTGTGTTTGCAGAGGACGGCAGCAGAACATTTGCAGGTGAGCTGTCTGAATTAGGCTACTTCATGCTGGGGTGGTGCAGTGTGTTTCTGAAGGGATTGCTTAAAAAAACAGTCTGTAGGGTGGACTGTATTTGTGCATTTTCAGTTCCTGCTTGTACAGCTTTCAGTGTTCAGGGAGATTCAAAGTGGGTTAAGTCCATTCGGGGCCAAAGAGACCGTAAGAAAGGACCTTTGGTCTGTTTGGTGATGAGTAATTAATGGACGTCTGATGTCTGTGATCTCTGCAAGGAAAGGAGCTGATGTCGTCATGAAAATCATGATATGATTTTCCCTCAGGAGAAACCATGACTTGGAACGACACCACTATGGACGGGGAAGGGTTGCTGGTGGAAAGGGACTCTTCCTTTCGGATCCTCACAGGCTGCTTCCTCTCGCTGCTGATCCTTTCCACGCTGCTGGGAAACACGCTGGTCTGTGCAGCCGTCATTAGGTTTCGGCACCTCAGGTCCAAGGTGACCAACTTCTTTGTCATCTCCTTGGCTGTGTCAGATCTCTTAGTGGCAGTTTTGGTCATGCCGTGGAAAGCTGTGGCTGAGATAGCCGGTTTCTGGCCTTTTGGTTCATTTTGCAACATCTGGGTGGCCTTTGACATTATGTGCTCGACAGCCTCCATCTTAAATCTCTGTGTCATTAGCGTGGACAGATACTGGGCCATCTCCAGCCCGTTTAGGTACGAGAGGAAAATGACCCCCAAGGCAGCCTTCATCATGATCAGCGTGGCGTGGACTTTGTCTGTGTTGATTTCCTTCATCCCTGTGCAGTTGAACTGGCACAAGGCTACAACCACGAGCTTTTTGGACCTAAATGCCAGCTTACAAGGTGTAAGCATGGACAACTGTGATTCTAGCCTAAACAGGATGTATGCCATCTCCTCTTCTCTAATTAGCTTCTATATACCTGTGGCCATCATGATAGTGACTTACACGAGGATATACCGGATTGCTCAGAAGCAAATACGACGCATCTCAGCTTTGGAGAGAGCAGCAGTGCATGCCAAGAACTGCCAGAACACGAGCGGCAACAGGAGCAGTATGGACTGCCAGCAACCAGAGAGCAACTTCAAAATGTCCTTCAAGAGGGAAACAAAGGTTTTAAAGACTTTGTCGGTGATCATGGGGGTGTTTGTGTGCTGCTGGTTGCCATTTTTCGTATTGAACTGCATGATTCCCTTCTGTGAGCCTACCCAGCCGTCCAAGGGAGCAGAAGCTTTCTGCATTAATTCCACCACCTTTGATGTTTTTATTTGGTTTGGGTGGGCTAACTCTTCCCTCAACCCCATCATTTATGCCTTCAATGCTGATTTCCGCAAGGCATTTTCAACCCTGCTAGGATGCTACAGGCTCTGCCCTATGTCCGGCAATGCTATAGAGACTGTTAGTATTAACAATAACGGAGCAGTTGTGTTTTCGAGCCAACACGAGCCCAAAGGCTCTAGCCCCAAGGAGTCCAATCTGGTTTACCTGATCCCACATTCAATTATCTGTCCGGAAGAAGAACCTCTCAAAAAGGAAGAAGAGGGTGAACTATCTAAGACCTTGGAGAAAATGTCTCCAGCACTGTCGGGTATCTTGGATTACGAAGCTGATGTTTCTTTGGAAAAGATCAATCCCATTACACAAAATGGGCAGCATAAAACCTGAACAGTAAGGTTTACCCAGCAAGACCGAATAGTGCATATTGTAATGATCTTTAAAAAGAAAAAAAAGATATACAAGACTTTTTGGTAAGAAACTAAGCTCTGGGGAGAAAAACACAAGCCCTGAATTAATTTTCCTGGCATTCCAAGCAAATTTAACATTTTAAACAATAAACAGAAAAAGATACCGAAAATTGATTTTAAAAAAGGAAATTAAACTGTACTGTTCATACTGAGGGAAATATACAAATTTAGATACAGTGCAGTGACAAAGAAAATATTGCTGCTTCTCTACACAGAGAAACCAATTTCTAGCTTAAAATGAGGCAAAAAGATAAATGTTAAGTATTGAAAGATTAATGTTTACTAGAAGTTAAAAGATTGCTGTGTCTTGTGATAGTGGGTGTTAACAGGTCCTAATTAAAGACTGAAGGATTGTAAAGGTAGGTAGATGCCTTCTTAAAATTATTTCTGACAAATAATTGAGCCTTATAACAAGAATGGTTATTTTTAAAGCTTTGGGAGGTAATATGTTGATACCGGTTTTATTTATTTATTGTTTTAAATTGATATTTTTCATATGTTATAACAGATCTAGCTTTATTTATGTTATTTAAGATGTCTAAATAATGGGATATTTTTGGAGTGTCATAACTGCATTTTGACCAGTCAACCAGTCAGCACTTTATTACAAGCTCTGATAGTCTGGAGAGATGGTGAGGGGGATGAAGGAATGTTACGAAGCTCAGCAAGAAATGAAGGAATCAACAAAACTGATGCTGTGAGGAGTTCGTTTGCTTGTGGGCTTTTTTTTTCCTTAAAGTGGGATTTCTTTCAAAAGACAGGACCAGCGTTGACTGAGTTGTGAATTCTCTTCCCTTATAGAAATAAAAGAAATTGCTGCTATTTATTTTTAAAAAGTTTCATGTTACAAAGACTTTGCTAGAATGTCAAGTTTGTGGATCTGTAAATACCTTAAATATGACTACAACCTTAAGAAGAATCCAATTTGAGAAGAAAAGCTTCTTAGTAACAACTCTTAGTATATAATGTTTTGTATTTATGTAAGATAAACAGCTTTGTCAGACTTTTCTTATTTCAAGTCTTGGATATCTTTTCTGAACAAACACAATTGGTTATAATGGTAGTAAACATGCCAGACCTCGTTACCATCTGTATTATTGCAGTACCGCCGGGATCATGCTGTCTGTCTGCTACTGCATCACGGCCAGAGTTACAAAGTGAGGTACCCAGTGCTTTACTTTGGGAGCTAGGAGGACATTACATTTTAGTAATTGCCATGTCAATAGTCCATTCAATAAGGAATAGTGCCTCATGACCGGTTTGGATTAAGACATTTCTAAATGCGGGTGGAACTGCAGCCCCCACCTCAAAAATGTCCTCTGAGCTCCAAAAAAGTTACCCATGTTTAATTTAAAAAAAATGCTTCCTTCCTTCCTTCCCTGCTGCTTTCCCTTTGTAATGCCAAAAGCAATCGGTGAACATTAGCAACGGGAACACTGGGTGTTAACATTCAGCAGCATTCAAAGAAAGCTATTTGTTTTCTGAATGGGAGAAAATACCCTTTGGAGCAACTTTTTCATAATATATATCAAAAAATGTGTTGTCAGGAAAAGAGAACTGAGAGGAAAAAAAATTGAAGTCTAATGAACTATATACATCCTGCATCAGGTCTGTGTATTTATGTATTGTGAATGTTTTCATAATTTTATTGCCTGTATGCTGCTTTCATACATATAATAAAATTATTTTGTGAACAGAAGGTCAAATAAAAAAATCTACATTGCATTTATTAAATACATGCTAATTTTTGGCAGTTGTATTGATTGAGTTCAAGGCAAGGATGGTTCCTCTTTTTCCATTTGCCCTTATTTGGGATCACATCCATGAGGCAGATGGGAATTTTTATTAGAAGCAGAAGAAAGTCCTCTCTACTGAGAGACCTCTCAGCCCTTGCTCCAAACTAGGATTTGAAAGCAGTAAACGCAGTTTGGAAACAACCCCATTCTGCTATAATGTGACCAGTTAAAATGTGTAAAACTTGACCTACTGGTGGCTTTTATTTCAATGACTTCTTTGCCTTGATGTAACAGAATAGTGAACTTGGTTTATAGCATGCTTTTATTGTTGCCTTTTTTCCTTCCTTCTCCCCACCTCAAACTATACAGTACTTTCCAAGGCCTGGTACAGCCCCACTGCTGGTGTCTGTGCTTTGGAGCAAAGTGAGCCATGTCAGAAGTGAGATGATGGTGGGTGCAGCTGAGGTGCAGCAGTGTCCCCCTGCTTGTGGCAGCCCTCTACTTGGTTTTTGCCTCTGTTGGCAGATTCATTTTGAAATGAAGAAAAGAACTAACAAACGTCGTCACTTCTGCCTTGGGCATTGCCAGCGTGACCCATTCAGCAGCTGGGACCCAAGCTGGGACCCGAGCTGCGGTGGTGTCCAGCTCCCCCTCCTTTAGTGCTCACCTCCTTGGTCTGTAAGTGCAGGCAGGGAGCCGTGTCTGCCTCTGGGCTTTCTGAGCTTCTTGGATAAAATCTCCTTGTGTGGTGCTAATGCCTGTTTATTTTCTGGACTCTTGAGGAATTATTTTACTTCTTAAAAAGTACACTGGCTAAAGATGAAATTCTGTGGTTGCTTAGGCAAATATACATTCTCTTCTATTCTCAAAACTCCCAGCAGTCCAATATAATGACAAAATATGATTTAAGGAGATTATGTAAAGCAAGATGCTAGTTTGTATGGGAATGGTTTGTATTCTGAGACAAATGGTTGCTCTAACGGGACGAGGAGCCATCCCAGGACTTCCCTTCTTGCAGGTGGACCCAAATTTCAGAGGGGCTCCATGGAGGTCAGTGGGGAAGTGCTACCTGCTGTCACTGCTAGTGCTTCCCTTTGGGGTGACAGGCACCCTGCTAAGGGCAGGGCAGGGGAGATACTTTGATGAGTTTATTTTATTGTTTTCTCACTCATTCTATCTAAACTGGTTTTTGCTTCTCCCTCCTTTCCCTTACATACATTTTAGAATACCACGAATTCACCTTGATCCTCACTTACTGACATACCCCATTTGCCCCTTCATTTTCCAGCCTTCCCAATATGGGTTTCTTTATCTGTCCTCTCTGCCTCTCCTCCCACTGCTGCCAGAGCTGTTGTCACCCCATCTGGATTCATTGGCCCCAGCAATCCTTGGCTTGGGAGAAAATCCAGATTAATTCCTGCACCCCCCAGCTCAGCCACAAGTCCTTTTCCCACAGCCTGCACCCAGAAATGCCTCTTACCTGTTGCAGAGCCTGGAGAGCAGTGTCAGGGGGACTAGAATGGACAGCAGCACGTATCTGCCAACTGCTTCTCTATTTATATTCACCTAACTTGTATTAATTGCTCATTATTATTACCTGTTCCGCGTCTGCTCTCCAGCTGCTCAAAACCAGCGGCCTGCCGAAAGCACCGGTTACACCAATGTCAGGGTGCACCCCGGGGCCTGGAGCCAGGCCAGACCCATGCTGGGCTCTGGTGGAGCAGGGAGTTAACTGGTGAGGTTTGGCTGTAGTAACCCTGCGAGTAACCTGCGAGGAGTGCTTGCCGCTCCGTGCTGGTGGCTGTGGAGGATGAGAGCCGCAGAAGTTCATTTGCAGTAGCGTCACATTTGGGATAATGGCCACTTCGGTGAAACACTTCTCCAGGAACATTTTTCTTGCCATGTGTTGCAATACATGGCCGGGCAGGGGCAAGGCCGCTGTGAAGCAGCGAGGTGCCAGGACACTTGGATGTCACTGCTCCCATTGGGACGGCCACCTCCTCTACCCACGGGTGTTGGGTGCTTTTCTCCCCCATAAGCAGTATTTTCCTCTCTGAAGTGAGCCTTGCTGTGTGCCTTTCCGATGTGCCTGCAAATAAACTGTGTAACCTTCTTCCCTGCATTGCTTCCTCGTGACTGAAAGTATTTTTCTATTTGTAGATGGAAGAGGTTAATAATTCACCTGATGGCCTTGATGAAGGGGCTGTTTGCAACGAATGAACCATAATCACTAGATTAAATCTGAATACATTTCTCCCTTCCTTTGGCAAGCATTTTATGCTGATTTGGGGTTCTAACTCCACAAAGTGTACAAAGATAGAAGAAGAAAGAGAAAATGTCTTTGCTGATATACACTTTTAATAACACATTTATTGGGAGCCAGTCCTGGATTTCTTCAAATCAATAGTTTTAATAGAAGCACGCAAATCTGATTGAAATCTCAAAGCACTGCTTTGATTAGCATCTTGAGAGACAGATAATTCCAGTAAATACTTTGGTTTTCTGGCATAATGTTAGTAAAATACGTTCCTAGAGATACCACTTATGTGACCACACAAATATAACTTAAAGAAGAAGGAAAACAACAGTATCAGTTTCTTAGCTTGTAAAAGATTGAAACACTTAATGTAAAATGTTCTTGCCCTGTTCTGTTGCAGCAGAGATGGCCTGAAGGGAGCGTTGGGCTCCAGCCACGAGCCTTGGGTCAGTTCGGTGTTGATCCCCCCTTTGCCAGGGGGTCTGGGCTGCCCGGCTGCCCCCGAGCCCCACGGGCAGCTGCTGGCTTGTACGCTGTGCTCCTTCCTCACCCCAGATCTCAAAATCTAGGATGCATTTGGGAACAGCGGCCTTCCCAGAGGGATCTGCAGGGCCCTGCTGCTCTCTACAGCCTGGCACAGCTCTTGCCAAAGTGCCACTGGAAGCACGTTTCAACAAATGTAGTTTTGAGGCTGAATGTGTAAATTGAGTATATGATGGCTGTTTCTATGGTAGTTGTCTTTACAATCATGGTCAGACTGAAACAGCACTTTTCTGCCATGCCTGTTTCTATTCTATTTCTAGTAAAAAACTCTGGGCAATGACACAGGAGGAGGCTGCTGGCCCTGTTGAGCTGACGGCCACTGCTTTTCTACTTCCACTGCGTTTCCCTTTCGGTCCTGCCAGGCTGTTCCTCCCCTTTTCCAGGAGGGATGTTCGTGTCGGTTCTTTGGCAAAGGACCAATCCCATCCCTGCACCACTTTGTGGGGAATTCAGCTTTCACTTTGGGGCCAGCCTGGGTACAGCCTGCACGGCTCCAGTGCAGCCCATCTCGGTCCAGCCCGGGCACTCGGTGCTGCCCTGAGGTGCTCAGTTCAGGGGCAGGTCTGGCTTTGGGCTCTGGTTTGACTCAAAAAGAAATGAAATTTGTTATCATGTATGTGGTAAGGGGTTTGTACAGCTAACTTACACTTTGCTTTGCTCCAAATACTTAATACATTTGTTTTTCTCGCATCTTCTACATTTGTTGTGTCAGTGGCTTCCCTTTAAATCAGCTGGAGTTTTTTTTCCTGTTTGAATGGTTCCCACCCAACAGATCTGTCTGTGGGATATTTCAAATTAAAAAAACCAACCAAACAACCCACAATAGAAAAAGTGTTGTTTGAAAGCACCATTAGAGGATGTTTTGACATTTTCAAAATTAATTTCTTTATTTTTAATTTACTTTAATTCTCAAAACTCAGATCAGATCTCTGGTTTGAAAATATCGACAAAAAAGTTAAATATTAAAAATAGAATTAGACAATGTAATATGACTTTTATTAAATAATTAGATGGTTCAAAACTTTTTCTTGCTCCCATCCCTTGATTTTCAGATCATTAAACTGTTAATTTCACAATTTCCTAAGTCAAGGAAACATTTTGAAATCTTGAAAGAAGAGACAGGATGAGAGAAATACTTGCTTCCTAGATTCTCCTTCCTCTGAACTCAAACACTTCACTGAAATAACCTAACATTGCAAAGTTTCGCTTAATTCCAAATAGAGAAAATGATGGATTCAGACACCCAGAAATTTTAGGTAGGTTGTTTTAATTTTCTTTCTTTGTTAATAAAGGAGTTTCTGGTGGTGCTGCTTTTCCCAATCTTTTGGATGCCATTCTGTGCCCGTACCAACAATTTTACTTTCACATGCACACACATACACGTATACAACACCCGCAACATCCATGCTTCTCATGATTCAGAGAGTGGTGGAAAAAAAAAATACCTCCATGCGAAGTGACGAGAAGTGAACTTAAATCAATATATTTCGTTGCCACAGAAGCAGGCCACAGGAGAGGAACCAGGTCCCTGTTGCCTGCATTAAAAGGACAAACCTGTCGGGACTGATAGGTCTGTAATGCCAGGAGTGCTTCACGTGTGACCTTGGGCTCGGGAGCAGATTTCGGTGCTGGGAAGGGGCTGGGGAACTGTGGTTGGTTGGGTCTGGTTGTGCTGTGCCGGTCTGGGAGCACGCGTGTGCCCCAGAGATGAGATGTTCAGAAAATCGTAAAAACACACGCTTTGAAATTGCTCAGTAAAAGGTGTTTTAAAGAATAATAATAAAAATGATGCTGTTGTGTACTTCTTAACTTTCTCGTTTTCTAAGGCTTTTGTAACTATTTCCATAATGATTTTGAAGTCATGAAGTGTACCATCCAATTTCATTCTCTATGCTCTTCTGTGCTTGTATTAGACTTTGATACTGATTTGTGTTCTCAGCTGAACTGAGTTGGCTCCAGCAGATTTCAGCCTGCTGAAACCCCGGATCCCACCACGTCTGCTGGGATGAGGGACAACACTGAAAGGAGCTGCTTTTGAACAACAGAAAATTAATTTTGAGCAAAAAATTAACTTTTCAATTTGCTATTTTTTAGGGCCTAAACCAAATCCATTTTCATATTTTTTCCTGATTTATTTGCAAACAGTTTGAATTAATCTTCTTAAAAGCAAGGCTTACAGCTTAAAAACCAACAGTATTTTCTAAGTGATAAAGATTTTAACATTATAATAGTTTACACTTCAGAAACCTTTTAATTAAATATAATTACAATCTCTTACAAAGTAGAACATTTTCAATGCATTTTGTTAATGTATAACATTCCTCAAAATAACAGAACAATATATGATGAAAACCGTTTAATGCAGAAACTTCATCATATTTCTTTCTTGCTTCAGGGGATAAAATACAGCGATAGGTAGCTTTGTGATAGCATGTAGCACTAATAAAAGCATTTCCCAGCAAACAGCATAAGCAGTCACATTTAGACATTTAGTAATTCCACTTGTGTTGTTTAGTCCTCCTTACAATAATGATTATATTTAAAAAAATAACTTAAATAAGTGTGTGAAGGTAACGGCCATCACAACAAGGGTTATTAATTGGCCTTTTGCTGGGAGTCTCAACAGACCATGCGAAGATGGAGTCCTGTCCAGGACTTAAGAGGCACTTTTACCCCTCTAAATGGCATTTTTGTAACCAGGCTACGGCACATGAATTCCTGCCCTCGGTGTCTGTCTTGCTGCCTTTCAGCAGGATCAAATTCCTTCTTTCTCCTTCTCTGTCTTTTAACCATGTTTGCTCCCTTCTGGCTCTTTTTCCCCTCCTTGTGAGGATAAAGTAAATTGCAGGGATGTGATCTGAACTGATAGAGTGAACAGCTTTTATTATACCAGCACAAGATCTCATCTGCAGCTCAGCCAGTCCTGGTGTAAAGACAGCCGTGGTCTGAGCTTGGCTCCCATCCTGTTCACATCCAGCCCACGCAGGCGTGCATGGATGCAGCATCCCGGGAGCTGGTACCTCCCCACTCGCAGCCCGAGGGGAACGATGCACATCTGGAAGTGGGATGGGGAGAGCCCCATCCGGTACCAACTGAGACATTTTCAAGAAAAGAATCAAAAATCGACGAGCTTGTACCCGTTTGGCAGTGACAGTATGTTTAATCCCTGTAATAACGCTCCTCAAATACCAAGCACCTGCCTTTCCCAGCTCAAAAACCATTTTCAGCGATTGGTTTTATTTTGCAGTATTTATGCGGCTCTAATGTGCACACATGCATATCTCCTATGTGTAATTTAAGTAAAGATCCAGCTGCACAATAAAAGCAAACAGAGGATAAAATACAGTTATCAATCCTGATGCTCAGGAAAAAAACTGCATCAGAGAAGGGCTGGATTCCCACTCCCTTGACATGAATGTAAACTAGGGCAACTTCATGGGAACTGTGCTGAGCTGGTGCAGTGCGAGCAAGGAGTCAGAGCGGGATCTCACCGCCACGGTGCTGCCGTCCGGTCTGCAGTACGCACGCATTTCCACTCCGAAAGCAACCCAATAAAAGAAACACTTTACATGCCACGGGCTGCAATCAATGAAGCGTTCAATATTTCAGTCACTTTCTTTTTCAAAATGACTGGTGATTCCTTTCCACCCCCATTTGCTGGCTGTGCTCAAAATTAAATGGAGGAGAGAGTCACCAGTAAAAGCCTCTGGGGTTTATAGTGCAGCCAAACTGCTGCAGAGAGGGATGTGTGGGATGGGATGGCTGAGGAGAAAATGCACTTTTCCTTAAAATGGAAGGGCTCCATTTTGTTTATTTTATTTTATTTTATTTTATT
>NW_010198093.1:15296-32850 GCF_000695765.1 Mesitornis unicolor | reverse complement strand
TCGGCGGGGTTGTTTTCACTCTCGGTTTCAGTTTGTGCAGATGCTCAAAATTACCACGTAGCTTTGTCTGCAGTTTAAGCAGATGTGCGCTTGCCAGAAAATGTTGTACAAGATTCCTGTGTGGCAGATAAGTATAATTATTTTTATTCTGCAGGTAAAGGAATTGAGGCAAAGTGGTTAAGAGTTGCCTGTGGCCACAGAGAGAGCTGGTTTCAAAACCACTGTTTAAACTTGAGTCACAGTTGGGGTAAAACCATGGGAATTCTGGCAGCTGATCCTGCGTCTTGTCTCTGGCCTAGTTTTGTTGGCCTCGGCCTGAAACCTTAGTAACACTGGACTAGGAATCTTAAGTGCTGCCTGAGGATCGCTATTGAAAAGCCTTTCATGTGGTTTAAGTGTTGTGTCGAGCTTACCAGGTTTTTAACGATTGGATACATTTTCAGAGGTCAAAGTATGTTGTGTTCTTTTTTAAACTTGCTGGGATTTCACAACTCTAGGGTTTTGATTCTGATCTGTAACTGTTTTTATCAGTTGAACTTTCACTTGTTTCCTTCTGACTTGTAAGCATTTCTTCAAGTTAATTCTTGAGATATGAAGCTAATCGGCTTAATCACTCTAGCTATTAGAAGAACATTGATATTTTCTAAGTTCTTTTACATTATTATTATTTTCATGAAGTAAGAGGGAGCAGAAAACTAGAGTGAGGCCTGATAAAGCATATACAGAAAACAGTGTGTATTTATATGTAATGTCTATAGGGAATGCTATTTTTCTAAGTGTATTGCCATTTATACGTTTACATTAGTTTTATGGAAGCCAAAATTACTCTTATCTTTAATTTGTTTTACATTTTGGAGGGAAAAAAAATCCTTATTGAAACTGAAATAAAAGATTTGTATAAATAAATTAATAGAAAACATTTGACCTTCTGGATTTTCCTAAAGAAGTGATTGTACATTTTCATGGTGTATAATCATGTCTTTAAGTGCACACAATGTTCCGGGTTAGACTGAATTGTTTCCTTAGTAATTCTTTGTCTTTTCAAGTGTTTACACACAAATGCCTTGAAGGAATAAAGGTGTCAGCCAAGTGTGTTTGTCTTGGTTGCTTTTCGTGGCTCGCTGTAATGCAAATACACACATGGGAAGGTATAGATGACTGATACATGCATATCTATATCTATATCTATATGTTGTTTAGATATATGTCTGGAACTTAAATCTGCTTCTGCATTTGTTCAGTACGGAGTAAGGTGGTAGACCTGGAACTGGAGGCAATTGTGAGAGCTTTGGGGGTTTTTTTGGCTCTTTTTGAGACCTGTGGTAGCCACGTAGGCAATTTCTGGCTCTGATGTTTTACCTGATTAGAGTGAAATTAACTACTTGGTTTATTTCACTGAAATGCAAAATAAATACAGTCAGGCTTGTCTGATCTGCATGTTCTATGGAGATTTGTTGCTGCGTCTCTTATTAAGTCTCATATCTGGCAGTGGCTTTGGCTTTAAATCAGTTGTGAACTTAATTGGCATGGCAATATAAACTCTTTGTTAAATATTTATTACATTACCTCACAAAATGCACATGCTAGACATGGAAAAGGCATGTTTTAGGCCATAGTGCGTGACAAATCTGAAGTGACAGCAAAGGTAACAAGAAAGGAGTTATAAGAAATGAAGTCATTAGGTGCAGATGTGTTTCTTCAGTTTAATTTTTTTAAACTAGGTGTCTGTTTGGCACTTCAGCACTATTAATGTTTAGTTTTGCAGTGCCTGTATGTATTCATCAGACATTCACATTCACATTCTTGTAAATTAACAGGTAAGGTACACAAATAAGTATGCGAAGCACTTGACTTATCATTTCTTGTTCCTGTATTGGAAGGAGCAGGTTTTGTCACGGAAAGCAGCCTTATAGATCTTGAAAAAGGGCATTCTTGTCTTGGAGGTGCTCTGTGAGACAAGGAGCAAAGGTGACTGTAGAGGCAGCTGACAAACACAGTGTCAAGAAGGCTATCGCTGGCACAGAGAAAAAGGCAAAAGAGACCAGATGAAGGAAGCAAAGAAATACATTTTCAAGTCTGGAGAATATCAAGCTTTAGGATTTTGATTTTTTGGGTGTATGCGTGTACGTGCACATGGGAGGAACTGTTATATGGTGTAAGAAGTTGTCAGAAATGTGGTTTATACAGCGTTCTTTTCCTTTAAGCATTTACAAGCAAAATGACATTTTTAGACATCAAGTTTGTGTAGCTCCTAGAAATAACTGTAGAAAACAATCTTTGACTGCATTTATTTCTGCATATGATTAGTAATATTAGACTAATGTGAGTATTGCAAGTGTCTTGTATCTACGTTCAGAATGAGCTCACAGGTACAAGTAGGAAAGGAAGGATGTTACAAAATAGGACGTTGTAAGGAAGAAAATTAACCCCTCCCCCTGCAGTTTTGTAATAGGCAATAGTATGTGGAGAACTGGGTAGAAGATGAGAGCAAAAGCTGCTCTTGTAGTACAGGGTCTGGAAAGGGATTGGAGCGATGTTGTTCCCAAAGCAAGGCGTGTGTGTGCTGAAACTAATATTGACATTTTAGTCCATATAAACCAAGATCTAGACAGGTGCATTTCACCACATAAAGTAGTCATTAAATTAGGAAGGGGAAAGTGATGTAAAACTTAAACTTTGAAATAATGCAGGTTTTGTGTCATACCTCAAAAAAGTGAACGCGCACACACCATCTTCCCCCTTGAACTGGTAATGTGCTTTATCAAAGGTACCAGTTGCAAATGTTGTAAATACAGCTCTAAGCTAATGCTTTGGTGAATTTCTGTGTTCTTTTTCTATGTATAAACTCCTCTGTGCTAAACTCAAGGGAAGCCAGTGTGTCATAACAATCAAATGCGAAACCAGAACACCTCTGAAGCGCTTTCTCCAAATGTAAAACTTGGTGATATTTGGCCTGATCAATAAAAATAATTTGGTACTCTAAATACTGGATAACTGAAGAAGGCCATTGCTATTCCAACAACCTGTTTCTTTCTCTTCAAGGGTGTGCTGGCTTTGACAGAAATTTTTATCATGAGCCAAAAAACAGTAAGTTTGAGGGACTTGTTAGAATTGGTAGACTAGAAGTTGATTTCTGTACCACCCATTTGTTTAATTTAATCAAGCCGAGTTCCTCAAAGTAGTGCAAGAGAGAAACAAATTCTGTTAGTTTGGTGATGTGATGGAGCCACGGATTTATAATACATTTTTTATTGGTATTTCACATTAGTGTTTTCTCTGTGTGTTGCTGTTATGTACTCTTTCTAAAGAGGGGTGTCCCCCCTCTATTAGGAAGTGGACGATACAGAGTAATACCTGCAGACAACAGAGGTACTTGGGAGCACTTAAATTAGGTGTGACTGTAATACAGCGTAATTGTGCGATTAGGATAGCCATGACAGTGTTGGTTCTGTGATGTGTGCTGCTGCAGGTATTTTGTGTCTGGCTATGTGTTTCAGGAACAGCAATTAACTCCAAAATTGGAAGTCTGACAGGGGTTACTAATATGTGGCTAGCTACTTGGCCTAGAACATTGCAGAGAGCTGGGGAAATGCTGTTTTGACGCCCTGATGAATCACCAATTTCTTTGAGCCTTAATCTTTTCTAACGCTCATTTACCATGGAGGGCTGGGCTATGCATATTCTGGATCCTGTCAGTCCAGCTCCTTAATGGGTAGTTAAATGATGTAATACAAAAGGCATCATTCGTTCATAAGCTGAATGGATTGCCGCCTCTGCACTTCCAGCAGCTCTCTTGTTATTCGCAGAAGACTGTTGTCATGTAAGAAGCTGGTGTCCCTGAGAGTGTATCCTACAGTAAAGGCTTATTCTGGATTGCCTTTATGGGCATCTAGAGATCACAGGCATCTGGAGTTCAGCGCATGTGTGTTTAGAATAGTTGTAGCTATACACAGCTTCTAGTTCTGGGCTGTTGCATGTATAGATAGAAACATAGATGCCTGTAGTTATCTATAGACATCTATCTGGCTTGGTAGCTTATGATGAATTAGACCCAGAACTGCTTTATCTGTTAGGGACTCCTTCCTGAAATGCCTGTATCACTTCCAGTATTGAAAACAGCAAGCACTCACGATATAAAGTCTTTGGAAATTACACCTTCAGGTGCTATCAGTAGTTCACATGGGACTTGCTTGGAAATATACCAAGTTTTGAGTGTAGTTGTAAAACATACAGTTATTTTATCTAAAGCTTGTGCTGGGCTTTTTGCGACTCTAAATGCTGCATTGCTTAATTTTGCTTTTTTCCGTGTTTTCTTGCATGAGTATCAGAACGGTATTTTCCCTTTGCTTAGATTAATTCTCCCTCAACTTCATACTGACCCTTCTCTGCTAGCTTCTGAAAATAAGCAACAAAGATGAATATTAATACTTTATTGATAGTATTTGTAAGGCAGACTTCCATCTGTCTTGGTAATGGGGTTACAAACTCGCTTCAAAAAGTTGTAGATTTCTGTTATTCCGTTAAAGTGTTTAAGTATTTTATAATTGTAGGATGCCAGTGATCTGACAGAGAATATTGAGAAACAAAATATTAGTTAAATAGTAATTATGTTGAGGAAAAAATATTTAACCATTTGATAAATCTCACTTGTCAGAAACTTAGTGAAACACTGGAGAAACTTGACGGTGAAGTCTCTTGGCAGCTTTACTTGTTTTGTTTCCAGTCAGTGTTGGTATCCATAAGCATATTTTTACAGGTTGTGGTGCTGTTGCAAGTTGCTCCACAACAGAGTCTGACTCTGCTGTTCAAACGAGAACCTGGTGAATCAACAGGCCAATGTCCAAAGTAGCTTGCTTTTTCATACCCTGGCACTGAAGGTTTCTCTCAAGTGTTTTTATATATATCCTACTGGTTTCTGATTCTTGTTCTAGGAATTAGAAAAATTGAGCAAAAGTGAAGAATGCATCGCGGCACAGCTACTTTAAGTGCTGAGGACCAAAGCTTATGAAATAGCTGCCTACATGTGCAGAATTTGCAATCTTATCTCAGAGTATCATTCCCATTCAGTGTTGTTACTGCCCAATAGATAGGGACAGAAAATGGTCAACTTGTTGCTGCTGAAAGCAGCAAGGCTAACAACTTGTGCAAAATATCATGGCCTGCATTGGAATGTCTCCAACATCTTAGGTCTGTGTCCCTGTTCCTGTTAAAAGCTTGTCCAATTCTTTGCAGTAGATGTCTAAAAGATTTCTATTATTAAGAAAGCAGAGGAGGTGTCCTTAGGTTGTTAGCTTAGGTTGTCATCTATTTTGTTACGATTATAATTTTTGTTTTCTTAATGTAGTATATTTTAACTGCCTGGATTCAAAGAATCAGTGGAATTTTTAGGAGAGTCTGTGCCCAGTTATTTTGACTTGCAAGGAAGAATTATTGTCCTTAAATCCAAGCTCAAATATTGGAACAGTCCATCCTTTAACAGCAAGTTAAAACACGAATTACCAGTAGTTTTGATTACAGTAATCCTCTAAAGAGGTGGGGTGCTCTGTGAACAAATGTGCACCCAGTAGGTGAGAGTCTTTCGTACACTGTTTTAAAAATAAGCAAGAGTTGCTTCTGATTTCAGTGAGGCTTGTAATGGAGGATAGTGGCTTTTTTCAAAAGAGGAAGTAATACAAAAATGACTGGATTATTTGGGTTAAATTCTATTTTGGGCAAAGAGGTTAATGAAATAACCATTGGCAAAAGCACTAGCTTCCTTTTCTTATTACAGAACCTTAAAAGTTAAATGACACTTCTTCGTAAGTATTTTAATTTCACTTTAGATGTGGTCCTGATCATGTTTCAAAACTTAAACTAACATATTTTACATAAATGAATGCCTTTCAAGTCATCTGAAAAAAAAAAACCCAAATCCCAAAGCCTGAGGGGAGTTCATCCTAGGCTATGTGTTTTGCACAACGGTTTATTAAAATGATTTTTGCATAGTGAAAGATTGTTCTATACATTCTTGCTGGAAAAAAACTTGTCATTGTACCTCTTCACTTATCACTGTAATTATCAGCATCTTACTTGGTTCCATATATGCCTCCCAGCTAGACTTTACAGAGGTGTAGACCCTTTTCTCTCCTGCTTTTCTCAGACCTGACTGAAGCTGTGTTGTAGCAGCACTGTAACAGTTGCCCCGTCAGATCTTTGCCAGAATTCTGGTTCTGTGTGCATCTGAATCTGAGATTTTTGGTGTAGGACTTCTGTTTCCTTGATTTAGGTGCTTATTGTGTGGTCTGAGAATGTGATGTTAAAGGACTTAGCAAATTGGCACTGAAGCTATATGTGTGTCTTAAAGAGTAATTCAAAGCACTAAAAATATGAAGTGTCCTAGAAGTTCCTAATACAAGTTTTGAAACAGGGAATCCAAATAATGGCAATATTCTAAGAAACTTATTAAGACCTTATGAAGAATGTCAGACTTCTAACCACTCACCCTTGGAACTGTCGTAAATGTGAACTTTATAGCTTCAAGTGATGTTTTTTAGTCTTGCCTTTTCGTCGTAAAATGCTGTATCCTCTTCTGCCTGCCTCTGAGTTTTTCTGAAGGTGCCGTCCACAAAATCCTGCCCAGCAGAGCCAGGTTAGTTGTTTCCTTCACCTTTGTGAACCATACTGGCAGTAGTCACAGGCAAACATCGTGAGCTTGCACATTGGCCTTTTTCCGGTTAGCAAAGTAGTGAACTATGTGGAAAACTTAAATAGCATATTGGTAAATTGGAAGGAGGAACATTCAGCAATTGAAACAAGGAAGTTCGTTGTTCCCAGCATTGCTAAACTGATGCTCTTCATGCACAACATTTAACTTCTTCCCTCTAAGCAAGGGCTAAAACTGCTGGTACTTTGTCATGTGTCGTACCTTTTGAAGATGAAGTTGAAGTTGTCTTTCTTTGAAGAATTAGGAAGGGCTAAAAAGACCATCAGTTGCTGCATCTTAGCTTTAAAAGTTTGAAGCAGCTAATAAAATACTATAGAACTTGCAGTTGTTTTGGAAATAAACGTAATTTATAAGATAACAGGTCAGTTTACTGCAGGACTGGCATGCTGACATGCTAGCAAGCCGCTTAGCCAGTGAAGTTCAGTATTTTTTCTAGTGTTCACTCCAAGTCAGGAATCCATTTCTGTCTTAAAATTAAAACTGCTCCCATGATGGAAGTGCAACAGTTTCTGTAAACTCTACTGCTCCATTTGAGGTGTTGGCATACTTAATTGTTGCTTTCTTCAACAGTGGAATAGGAAGATTAATCTCTGCCTTCCCTTCAAAAGATACTTTAAAGACAAGTAAACCCCCCAAAAAACCCTTGAGAGTGAGCCAGCTATGTGTGAAGGGAAGGAAAACGAGGAAAATACATTATTATGCAAGGATATAATCTTGCATAATAATTCCTCATGTGTGCATGAGTTCAGAGAAGATATGATAGAATGAGACAGACATATGCAGAGTGCCAAAGTATACTCACCTGCTGGAAAGACGTGTGTCAAAATGAAGAACTACAGTTTATGCAAAAAAATATCTGAGAAGTTTTTCGTGTGGCTTGTCTCTTCATGTGATGTTTTGGTTGGCTATGGGAAGGAGTAATATAGGTTAAAGATACGTGGAAGCTTTTGAGAAGCTCCCCTTATCTAAAATAAATCAGAGTTTGAGTTTAAGTTGCCATCTAGTGTTCTGAAAATGCCTATTGAAAAATAGTGCAGAAATGAACAATATTTAGTGAAAGCCATAGCAGAGGTATCGGCTACCCCATCTGCTCCAGGGCAAGTTTTAATTTTCTTTCCAATTCACTTTACTGCTTCCACTTAATGGTCTTGGCCTGCTTTCTGTGTGTTCAGAGGTGGTGTGCAGTTGCTAACTCGTGTGACCCCAGTGCGGACAAGCAACATAGATGATGACAATTGATGATGAATTAGATGAGGTTTTGCATTTGATTGTGCTTAACTTCAGAAACAGATTTTTGTGATGCTTCTATAATGTTTGCATTAAGTGGGAAAAAAAAAATCTGCATCAGTGAACAGTATTTGGCATTAAATGTTGGTATTTCATTAAAAGCCTGGAATAGCCTCCCAGCTAATTGGTAAGCATAAAGATATCTGAAGTTACTGAGAAGCTTTGACTTTCAGAGAATGATGCAGTTAGTCTATCAAAGATCATGCCAAAGCATCTAGAGTTAATATTTGTGTAAATTTTAGTGGTTGAAATTATGTATATTAGTAAAAATACCAACCCAACACTTTCATTTTATTTGTATTAGCTCAGCTTTGACTTGAGTTTGCAGATCAGAATCCCACTGCACTGGACACTACTACAACCGACTGTTGCTTTGTAGCTTAGTCAAGCGTAACAGGTAAGTGCAGATGGATGGACCTGTTACAAGAAATTATTGTGAGCAGTGGGTTCGTGCAATAGATGATGTCTGTGCTCTGACGAAAATCTCATGGGTTCTTTAAATATGCTAATTTTTAAAAACCTTGCAGAAGGAAGGAACTTCCATTGTATTCTGCAGTTTCTGTTAACCCATGCTAGGCATAAATTTGATACTTTCTTTTGTACTTGGTCATTATTTAGGCCGGGTGTTTTTAGAGGATTATATGCAAAGTTAGCCTCCCACTGTGGTTAGGCTCATTGATCATATGCAGTCTCTGTTATACAGCTGGGAAGCCAAGGCAGGTGTGAAATGGAGTGCAGAGCACACAGTCAGGCTGGGACTCCACTGACTTGGCTTTTTGTAGATACTCTGAAGCATTGTGGCCTTATTCAGGCTTAATTGGTTTTCTGCTTGGTTTGTTTTTTCTCTTGCAGTAGGAACTACCTATGACGCTTTTTAGGCAAGAAGGAATAGCAGCAGCAGCAAGGTGATGTGGACCTAACTTGTTAAGTTTCAGTCAGAACTGCAGTGCTTGGTTTGCCATACTCTGCTGCTGCTGGCTTCCTAGAGAACACGGGAAGGACAGAGTAATGGCATCAGTTGTTCAGCTTGGGTCCTCTCTCCTCTACTGCCCTTCTGGTGATCCCTGAAATGAAGTGTATGCGCAAGCAACTACTGTGTAGTTCTCTCTTTAACTATTTGTAGAAAAGGGGATTGTTCAAATTTATTCCAATTCTGTTCTTGGTGATGTTTTCTGTCCTGGGAAAATAAGACTGCAGGGCTGGGAGGTAGGGAGGAGGTCAAATGCTCCTGAACCCAACTGAGGGCAAGTGATGGAGTATGTTAGTGGAAAACCATCATACTTTGAGGTACTTGCCTAATGTGCTCCAGGGCTAAATTCCTGATCTCTTTCCTGAGAAAGATAAAAAACAGTTTTTCCTCCAGTGTGAGATGTTTTCTGTTTGTTGTAGACCTTGGTAATGACTGTAGAATCTGCAATTCTACATTCATAGAATTTTTAATTCTACATTCAACTAGATAAAATTGCTTTTTATGAGAGGATGAGGTTGTGAAGAATTATGCTCATAAATGATTTATACAAAGGTAGCATCGCACCTCTCATTTCAGAACAGTCATGGTTTGAGCTGCTCTCAACTTTAACTCTGCCATTTGAGGGGTTCTTCAGATAACGCACAAGTGGGAGAGTGAAGGGTTTATTTTAATTAACAGTTTGGTACTTTTAAAAATCATAATCTGATAAAAGAATATCTTATCTGACATGGTAGTTATAATAGAAATTAAATACGCATCTTTATGGATAACCTGCAGGGTGTGTGCTGTTAGTCCACTTACAGTGAGGAAAACAAGCTTGTGGCTTTGTGATGGATGTGTTACATGAAGCAAGCCCTGCTAATTAATAGGTTGGGTTTCTTAGCGTTGTGTGCTTCAACCTGCAGTCAGGAGAGTGCTGCTTCACATTTGAAAACTGCAAACAAGCTGTAAGCAAACTGAAAACTGCTCATGACACAATCACACTTGTCTTTGAGGCACATGATACTCTTATCAGGCACAAAAATTTATTCTCAGTGGTTTATTCCTGGCTTGGTAGGCACTCCTAGCATTCTTAAACTGTAAGACTTTTGTAGATTATATACTGCTAATCATCTAGTGCATTGCATTACTGAGGAGGATGTGTGATCTACAGGCTTCTTAGTCTGTGTCTTGAGTGATGTTTGAGTGTGCATCAGATAGTACCTGCGTGCAAAACGTACCTTCCCAGTGTGCAAGAGGACTGAAAATTCTGTGAGAGACCTTTCTTTCTGTGAGTGAAAAGATTTATTTTTATTTTAAGCATATATGTTTAAAATAGAATCCATAAAAGGCTAGACATAGAGATAATCAGGATTATCTGTTGGTAGGGGCCATCCTGTTATCTTTTGTGTACTATCAAGATCTTTCTTCCTGTTGTTTGAGATTAGGTGAGTGAGCAAGGCTGTAACTTTATGCCCTTCCCATTTTTCTTGCTCTTGACTGAGAGTTTTTCTTATACCTCTATATCAAGTACTTATCATTTACCACTATCAGGTTTCTTTGGCATTTTATCACCTTTGTTTCGTCACTTATTGCTTGGTATCTCTTGGACAACTAATTACTGTAATGATCTGCATTTCTAGACGTGCAGACTAATCAGTTTTGGTGTCTGGTTCCATCGCGTGAGTTTGTGTGTGAGGTAGCCCATAATGATGGAGTCGCAAATTGCTTGTGAAGCCTGGCGCAGGAATGTTTCATAGATCTTTAAATAAGGAAATGCAGCAATCACCTTAAATAGCTGGGTTTGCTGTTTCTCTTGAAATCTTAGCCATTCTTAGCGGAGAGACTACATTTGAAGAGATAATAGAATTGTGGAACAGTTTTGGAGGTTATCAGCTTCATAAAAAAACAAAGTAGATGCAGCAGCTCTAAACCACTTCATGTGGTGTTTGCTATTACAGAATGTTAAAAAAGTAGAGTGTTAAGGTTTAGGTGGTCTTCTGACACGATGCATTTCTCACACCCAGTTGTCACGTGGGTTTTAAAATGCCTCACACCTGCCAAGTGTCCTGTTGTGGGTTCCCTGCACCGCGTATATCCAGGTTCCTCAAAAACCAGAAAGTTGCATTGTTCTGGGTGCTGCCTGGGGAGTGTCTGGGCATAAGCAATTCTCTTGGCAGGAGAAGCAAAACCAAAACAAATCCAATGGGACTTTTCTTAGGTGGTTTTTTCTTTTTTTTTAATCTAACTTTCGAGTGGCTGTGCTGTCACATACAGTGAACATATGTATGTTTTGAAACCTTCATCTGGCAGACTTTGATAAATGTCTGGGGTCAGGCTAAGCTCCAAAGGTGAGATCTTCAACTTTTCCCCCAACTGTTTCGCTAATTAGCAGCTAAACAAATTTAAAGCCTTGTGTTGATTTTTAAAATAGTAGTGCTTTCAATATTTCACTTACATAGACACATGCAGTGGCTAAATATTTATGTCATGCCAGCTTTTTAATTGCTCTTGTGTAATACAGAGTTTACAACTGACGTAGGCACAATGATGATTGCAGAGATCTCCACCAATAAATGTGCTTTCCGGGATTGTTAGATTTTGCATTTGCAGCTATTTTGCCCACTGTGGTAATGTAACCACTTCACAGTATATTTTCCTCTAAATAATGCTGTCCTTTGAATGATTGCTTGTCACATCTGCTCTGTAAAGAGGATGATTTCCTGCTGTGAAAGGAAATACGGAAACTCCAGAGTTGTGTCACAGGTTTCTGTATCAGAATGATGCAGCTTAGGGTTGTTCACGTACAGAATGGTGACGTGCCCCATGCAGCGGGATGATGGTTCAACTCCTACATTAACAGCTAAAATCTTTCTTTGAAAGTCTTCTTCTAAAACAGCAAACTGATTAAAATTACAAGCTCCAGTTTGTATCTTTGCTCGTAATGCGAAGATGGAGAGAAACTTGCAGCCTTTCAGGATTAGGATTTGTCAGTTTTTCATGGTGATGCTCTGGAAGCTTAACTACCCCGTATCTGAGTTAGCAGCTTTAGCTGGACTGAGATGATAATCGACTCTTGCCATGTTACAGGTGCCTTGGGTATTGAAAACACTTGTGAAAGTAATAAATGAAGTTTAGGTTTTTGTTTTTAAACAGGAGTTAATGTATTAAATTAATAGCATACTTCTGGAAGAGGCATCTGCTGTTTCTCATATCAGCTATGTGATGTATTCAGCAGGTGCTAAAACTCTTTTCAAAGTCATTGGTAGCTCTGATTACTTCTGCTGCGGTGCTGTGTTCCCTGTGGCTACATATGGGTGTGATAGGTGGTGAGAAAGTATGTTATCTCTGACAGTAGAAAGAGGGTTTCTGGCCTGCAGCTGGAAGTTTGAGGCTTAAATTAAGCAATGCACCTCTGTTTTGAAAACATTTCAGGCTTTCTCATGTTACTGGAAGTGTATTTCTGTATTAGCCTTGTGAAAAGTTTATCTTAATCTGTGTTTAAAGTTTCTAAAATGTTTGCTAGGAAGAGCTCTGCACAAAGCCAAATCTATTTTTGTTTGTGCTTGCTGGAAAAGCAATGAAAAGATCTTTTATTCTAGTGGGCTTTTTTGTTTTATGGTGTTGCTGTTTGCAGTGTGAAAGTTAGTTGTCAGCACTTGCATTTGTAAATCTCTTTTTAAGGGCTGATTACTCTGGGCTGAAAGTTGGCGGACAAGATCTCAGCCCTAGAGCATTGTTTGGGATTTTGCCTGTTTTTAAATAACAGATCTGACTGGTGTGATGGAGTTGTAACTCTAGACAGCCAAACAGACTGCATAAAAGCACAGTTTGTATATGAATTAGAAAAATTAGAGAAGACTTCTAATGAAAGCAGAGGTGGGAGGGTCAGAGGCTACACTGGAGGGAGGTTTTGGGGGGTTGGCGGGGGCAGTAGTGGTTTTTGTTGGCTAGATAACAATCAAATAGGTGTCTCTTGCCAGCTGTTTGCGAGATGGTGCTGTATGTGGATGCAGTGTTGAACATTAACTCTGCCAGCACTGTAAGGTACCTCAAGCTGAACTAAAAAGCAGTGTAAAGGTTAGCCTGGTGTTGGTCCACAGTAACACACACGTGTGGCATTTGGATGAGAGCAGTTCCAGCTCTGCTTGGCTTGGCACCCGGACAAGAATGCTCATGTGGTTGTGTGCGCTTCTCTGTACAGTCATCCCGTGGGCCATTGCTGGTCTGTGTCTGGTGTCTTCTGAAATGATGGAGTTCTTGTAACAGGATGCATTTGAAAATACGTGCAAGTAAAGAACCACGTTGTCAATGTAAAACAAACAAAAAACCTTATCTGTGAAGGTGGTTGTGGATGTTGCAGAGGGAACCAGTAGGCTAAAATCTGTGCTGCCTGTTGCTGGCCAGGTGGTCCCAGTCCCTCCTGAGAATTTTCTTTCTCCTCAGATAACCACTGCTGACCAGGTGCTCACAGGGACAGATCTGTAAAAGCACGAGTAAAGAGTTACTGCCCCTGTCATCCTTGTTCTAATGAGAAAATAGCTTTATTAAGGCACTCTGCCCCTTCCTGTCGTAATTACTGATTTAGCAGCCTGAGCAGTTTGTTGCAGTTTTGGGGACAGTCAGGGCTTCATGGTTGAATGTTGTGAAGTTTTAAAATAAACATGCTTTTACCTATATTTTAAACGTCTGGGGGATAAGTATATTGCATGTGTACAAACCGAGTTCAAGCTGCTTTTGATAAGCCTCAATAAAATCCATGCAGTTTCTCTTGGATGAGTTAGTTCCGGAAATAAGTATTTTCATGTCTTGAGAATGACTTTGCTCTTGACATAGTGTATCTGAAGTTGTTGAATTCAGCTAATTACTCTGTGATGACCGAATGGCAAGCCAGAAGGAAAAATAAAGATTTACTATACACATTTACGGAATTGAAATTATATGTAATATTACAAAATTACAATTGTGTACTTCTGAATCGACTTATAAATGCAGGCAATTCTGTAGACTGTGTGACTAGATGTAATTTGTGGAAGACATGATTTTTTTGGTGAATCTTCTTGCTACAGACAAGAAATATTTAAAAGCTTATTTAAGAGGCTGTGTGCCTCTGAAGGTTTTTCCTTTTCTGGTTTGTTTTTTAATAATTTGAATTTAAAAAATTGCAGTCCACTTCTGACAGCTCAGTGTTCTGCCATAGGTATTGCTATCTCTGTTCCAAAGAGGTCTACCAACTTGCATGTTTCTCTTGAATGTCTCCTACTTAGTGCAGCAGGATGTATTTATGCAGAGAGAGGGGCTATACTGGTCAGTGATCCAGTATGTCTTTTGAAGCAGCGAGCAAGTTAACTCTTCAATGGGATGATAATTTTTATTGCTGCATTAAAATCTACATTTAACTTGCCTGCTGATTTGACTATTAAACTAGCATCAAAAGAGGATAAGCTGTGTTCCAAGCTATCCTTCTCTGTAGCTTCTAGCACTACCAGGTATTGATTGCGGCTCCTTGACGTAAACTAGCGTATGAAGATATGTATCAGTACTACAGAAAAACGTGCTAAAGGACATCTGTGAAGAGCCTTAAACATTTTGTGATCTCTGTTGTTTCTGTCCCTGAAGTAACAGTGCTTTTCCTGCAAATGTGGTATTATCTGGTAGGATGGTCATGGAAGCCCGCTGTCGTACAGCTTTTCTGCTTCAAGAAACTGGCAAGTGGTAACTCTGTGGTGGAAAAGTTGATGGCACTGACTTTCTAGAACATGAACTGGTTTTGAAGTGTATCACAACAGATGGGATTTTGTAGCAGAGCACTTGATGTCCTGGGGACATGTAGCAGTGTGGCATACAAAGAAAATTGCTGAGGAAACTCCTCCTGCATTTGGGGTCTTCCAGTATGACTTAGCTATTTGCAGAAAGGCAATAGCTGATCCATATTAAAAGCGTGAGACTTAAAAGGCAGGTTGAATATCCTTTTTAAACAGAATATAGTAGTTCACTTGACAGCCATTTCGATCCTTAATGGTCAAAACACAACTTAAATATATGGATTTGGCGTTGTGGTTATTAAAAATAATTTGTTCACAAGGTGAGTGGACTTAGTGTGGTGTATATCACAACAAATCTGTGTAACTAATGAGAATATGATTATTAGTCTGAGTAATGCAAACAAAATTACCTGGAGCTTCAGTCTAGAGCTAGCCCGTGATAAGTGTCTTGTGCAGTCTCATCTAAAGGACTTCTGAAAAGCAGCAGAAGGGTGTGCTGCTCTGATTGCTGGTGGCTTGCCCAATAAATTGGAGGTCGCAATGTGCACATTGCAGTCGTGTTACCTATCAAGTTCACTAACAACTTGTCTACACTCAGCCTAAATTAATGATTTAGCTGAATATTTTGTGCTTGATGACCAGTCAGCAAATGCTTGAAAGGACATACATGTAGTAAAACTTTACTCTTGTTTGTTAGACTCATGTGATCTCAGCTGTTTTCCTTCCACAATGCTAAAGCTACATACCAGAGGATGAAGGAGATGGCAGTGTGGCTGGGGACAGGCTGGCCCTAGAAGGGAATGGGAATGTGCGAGATAAGCAGGAGGCAGAGGGATGCAACGAAGTACCTTGGCATTGATTTGGGGATCAAAATGCTGCGTAGATAACATCACTGCTGACTGAAACACATTTGTCTTTCTTTAAAGGAGACTTTAGCATGTGAATCTCGACTAATGTGTGTGCTCAAGGTTAGTATGAGCAGCAATGGAGATTATAATATAGTGAACGCAAAATGTGTAAATAGTCTTGTTCTCCTTTTAGAAAAATAGTAATCCACAGTTTCAAAAGGCTAAAACCAATTTCTTTAAAGAAAAAAACTGAATTTTAGCAGAATTAACAGAAGTGTTCTCCGAGAAGCAGAGATACCTTCTGCAGTGGTAATGCACACACTGCTTATCATGCGTGGGTTTGAGCAACACAGAGTCTAGCTATTTAATACTGCTTTTGAAAAACTGCTTTCACTATGAGGTTGATTTTTGGTTATTTTATAATATACAGCTATCCTGAATGAATTCCAGACTCTTTGCTGTGTAGACTCTGTGTATGTTCATGTGTGTGTAATGTGGTATGTCAGGGTCTGTGTATTTTTTTTGTATTGGTGGGTTTTTTTGTCTGTGTAACTTTTCCTTTACTTCAACAGTTTCTATTCCAAGATGAGAGGCAGGGTGTTAGGAAAAAAACTTCCGGGAATACAACAGTGACACAGTGCATGCATTTCTTTCAAAAACATGTTTTTCATGCTGACTTTACATCAGTAGCATGAAGTGATAAGCAACTGTTCGTCTAAGCAGAATATTTTGTCCTGTCAGGGATGTCAGTATATTTGTTTCTTCAACTGCATGTGCAAAATATCTTCTACGTAATTCCATTGTACAGACACTAGAATCAGTTCATAGGTGAATGTCATAATTGTATTTGAAAAATTTGGAAAGTATTCAATCAGTTGTATAAAAGGCTTTTTGCTTTGGTTCATTTTAAAACACAGTGTGGGGGAGATTCCCTGGAAGGCCATAATGCCACACTCTGAAGGAAATACTTTTTAACTCCAGTCTTGGAGTCAAGATACCCTAAAAGGAGCTTACGCTGCTAAAGAAAGGGATCATACAGTGCTTTTTTTTTTTAGTTTGGTTTTGTTGTTTCAGTTTTTTTTGTTGTTGTATGGCTTTTTGGGGTTATTTTAGGGAGGTCTTAGAGAATCTCACTCTGAAGTTTGGTGTCACCAACTTGAAGGAAATCAATTTCTCTCGCGCATTGTTGGTGACACAGTACTGGAATTTCTGCCTGAATAAGTAACTCCAAAAGCATATTGTGACTTGCTCGTAGTCCTTTTGGAAAAGAAAAATTTTACACCCTAATACATAATTTCTGAGACATAATGCTTTAAATGAGGTTCTTCTCTTTTTTTAAAGACCAGGGTTTTTTTAATATAATAGTATTAAATAATAGCATCAAATTTCAAAGTGAAGTTGCCGTCACTTTCAACTCTATTTTCTACTTGTCTAATCAAATAAAATAACATTTTAGATGATGGAGCAGAACAACTTGTTGAGCGTTACTAATATAGCAGAACTGTTGTAACATGCTTAAAATTTGTGAAGATTGACTGTCAGAGTAGTTGTAGAAGACAAAGGTTGGTTTGTGACTAAATGCTTCTTAATAAGTTAAGTAAATCTACCAGGTGGTATGAAGAAGTCATGGTTTGAAAACCAATCTGAATCATTAAGGTGAGAATCGGGTGAAACTTTCCCAGTGGAATTTCCCTGCGTGATGCTGTGACAAGGGAACATCTGCACTGCTGAAACAGCCAGCGACCGGGAGCTGAGTGTGTCTGTGAGATTTTGTCCTTTATCCTCGCCTTCTGCCGTAACATTTTCCCTGAATGCGTAATCCTGGCCTTGTTGTGTGGAAGTTCTTTGGACCTTTGCTCTGAACCAGCATGGCATTTCTGTGAATGGCTCAGGATTTCAACAACACTTACAGAATCTTTTGTCTTCCTATTTCCACAGCTTACAAAGGTGACCAGTAAAGTTCTCTCTGAGCAGCCAAAAAGCAGACAGCTCATGACTTCTG
>NW_010198093.1:455-15265 GCF_000695765.1 Mesitornis unicolor | reverse complement strand
ACTCAAGTTGTGGCTGATCCGCAGGTGCAGCAAGTACAAGAAGTTAAAGACGGTTCTCATCTAGTAAGTATTGCAATTACATGTTCTCCTGGTGTTAGTGTTGCATGAAATAGGGTTTTTTACTGTGTATTAATCAAAACTGTATCTCGGAACATTTTAGAAGACAGTTGGCTGATAGCATTTCAACATAAAATGCTGGAACAGAGCTGTTGAGGGTGGCTAATTCTCCATACTGAGTAGGAGCCTCAGCTTAACTTTTCTTCGTCCCTTCGTTCCCCTTCGTAGGGAATTTATATAAACTACAAGTTTTACAACATTTTGTATTCATTTAAGGTACAGGGCTTTTCAGGCTCTGCAGGAATTGTATTTCCAGTCTTGAGTTATGTTCTAGCTCACACAGGAAAATGCAGGAAATGCACTTGGCATGTATCTGTAACTGAAAAAAGTACAAACCCACACAAATAGGAAATTGCATTCTCGAACAGGAATTTTGCTCAGTCAGTTCTGCCAGATGGCACGTGCTGCTGCTGCTGTGCTACTGTGCGGGATCCAGTCAGTTGCTTTATGGGATGCTTTTGGCAGATCATGCAGCAAATAGCGCTGTGTGTATGTATGTTACAGTAAATGTTACGTATGTCTTCAAGAAGATTATATACTTGATTTGTGCGTAAGCTCTACTCATAACATATTTTTGTCTATGATCACTAAGCGTATATTGGGAGAAACGTTTTCTCTTGTGACATCTTGAAGGGCTTGGTTTCAGTGTAAGTTCTGCTAGGCATGTAGCCCGTTCTTTGCAAGGGAGCAGCAACTTTCTTGTGCAAGCTGGGCTTTTGCAATTTTTTTCTTTTTTTTTTTTTGCCTGTACTCAAGTCATTAATTCCAAGAAAAACCAGTGTGTAAGCTTGCATGAGAGACTCTTGCAGATTTACTTCAAAAGCTTGGAACTCAGTCCTCTTTCAACAGGTGCATTAGTATTAGAGGTGGTTTGGTTAGTCTTCACATCGATGATAGTTTTAATTTGGCATACTATAATTTTTATAAAGCTACATGTAAACTTGAATCTAAATCTTAATTTCTGTTCTTTCATACTTAAATAGAGGAAGAGAGCAACCATTTCTTTCAATTTCAGATAATGTCTGCTCTTTTCCTTAGTAGAGACGACTAATGTCAATTTGGATTTCTTGGAACATATCTGTAGTGCTATAATAGTCCATTTCAAAAAAAATCTATTTTTTTTGAGATTAAAGCTTTTCCTTTGCTGAATATTTTAATCCACAAAGATGAGACCTGTAGCTTATTAAGCTTTTTAAAGTTACACCAGTATCATACTCTTACATGCAGAGCATCAGAAGGTTGTTTTGTTGTGTGAGAATCATTGCCAACATATGCTGTTAAAAGCGTTGTTTTCAAGATGGTCTTTTCCATCATGGCATGCTTGCATGAGTATATTTTGCCATTGCTTCAGGACTTTACTCCCAAGTTTTGGGAATAAGGCTATAATTTTAGAAAAACTTCATGGAGTACAGGAAGAAGTTATCAAATCATTAAGACATTTTCATCTTTAAAAACATGTGATAAGGAAGGAAGAACACTTGTGAATTCCTGACTTGACTGCATTTAGCAAGTACATTTTAACTAAAAATCACCTGCTCTTTCTTGTGTGTTTTAAATATTTTGAGATCAGAGGGCTAGACTGCATAAAGGTATAGATTCATGTCTGTGGTGTCAGTGTGTATTTGAGATAAGACCACACTGCCATAGTATCTAGTAAGATTTCTGGGAGTCTTTTTTTTTAATAGACTTAATTAGAAAATCGCTGAATTACGTTCCCCAGCTATTTTTGTTATATTGTTTTACTAGGATCTGGTGGTACCTAGTTCAAGTGCTTTTGTGGCAACTCAGGAGGAAAGTTGTGGAATTTCTACTGGAAATTCTGATACACCTCTGTAGATCCTGGAAAAATAACTTCCTGTATGCTAGCCTTAATTCTGAAGTGGTTATATGAAGTATTTTTGGTTACATCTTTAAATATTAAAAATAAATTTTCCTGGTTATAATCAGTCTGTTTTCTTTGGCAGGAACAAAACATAACACGTGCTCTACTGCTAGCAGTGTTGAACAGATAGTCCATAGTAACTGAATTAATACTTTTGATGATGTGATGGAACCCTTCAGAAATAGCTTTACAGGGTTGCTGATAATGATGATACAGAGGTCACTTGTTTATGAACGCTTTTCAAAGACTTAACTTCATGGTGAGGGAGTCAGTCATTTCTTCTGTCTTGAAGTAGCTATATGCTATTTAATGCCTGATGTAGGTTGATAGCAGACCTACTATCGTTTATTTTCAACAACAGCTGCTCTTGAATTTGGCTGATTTTTAGTAGTATTTTAATAGGCAAACTTCAGTAGTTTTGCACACAAGTTGATTGAAGGAAGTTGGTGACTTGAGGATCCTCAAATTTCTTAATAGTAGCTTACACTTACAAATTGGAACTAGAGAATTTAGAGGATACTAGCAAATTCTTAGCTTCGATAAACTTGTGACTTAAATACGCTGGTATTTCTGTTTTTTATTAACCTAGAGGCAGGTTTAGTCACTTCAGGTGATATTTGTCATTAGATTTTTTTTGTATCCTGGTTGACCATTACCCTTTCTGAGAGCCTCTGTCAGACTGGACCCAGGAAAGTCAGTTTTTAAAAAGTGTTTAACTCCCTTTTGAATCACTTCTCTGTTTTCTTTTTGATCAGTAACACTTTTCTGGTAGAAATTCAAAGTTACTCTCCAAGGGAAGAGACCAAGACCCAGATCGTACAGTGGAAGTAGTTTAAGTCCTGTGTGGCAGAGTCAGGCTATATAACTAACCTCTAGTGCTAAAGACACTTTTTCCTTGCTTATCAATCCTAAACTCTTCTCCTGCTTTGCCCACATTTGAATATATGGCCTCTCAGAGTGCTTTCCAAGGACCAATAAAATTTCTTTCCTTGATTGGCTGAATCAAACATGTGATGTGGAAACGAAATTAACTTTAGAAGAGATTCTTGTCATCGAGCAGCAACAGGGTCTGCAAATGTTGGTATGTTCCAGTGGGGGGTGTTACCATGGGGCCATTTGAACTTGCTGTCTAATTGCAATATGAATGAGTGTCACCCATTCCTTTCCTATCTGAGTAATTATCAGGTGCTGCCATGGGCTTCTGTTAATGGGAATTCAAACTGATATGGTATGCTGGTTTTTGTCAATGCTTATAGGTACTGTAAATACACCTTCAATCATATTGTTGGTTGTAAGCACAAAAAAATAGCCAGCAAGTCAGAAAACTTAAGATGGGACTTAATTGTACTTTCTAACATGTTATCTGTAGGAGGTAATATTGGAAGGGCTTAGAGCTGCTAGATTATGTTCAAAAATCCTCTTGCAAACCAAAAATTTTACAAACTTTGCAAGAATAAGCCTCGTAGAATAAAAGGGTAGTGAGGAAATTAGATATGCAAGTTTAATATAGGACCCCGTTTAACAGTTTAGTGAAAATTCAGTATAGCAATTAATCATCAGCTCATTTGACAATACACAGTATTACATACAGTATGTGCCACTTAAGAGTTACATAGCAGTTTGTATAACATGTAGGTGATATTTAACAATTCAAGAGATCATTAATAGCTTTAAACAAGAGATGGGAAGTTTAGACTTTGAACATGTACAGTATCAGCATCGTGAAGGATGCTGATACTGCTCAGTGTTTGCTCTTTCTGTCACATTATTGAAGATTTAGGCTGTAAGAAAAGTGCTGAGTAGTTCTGCACCTGTAGATGGTTTCTAATGCTAATGTTTACTTGATTTAATGTGTAAAACATGTATTTGAACTCTCTTTAAAAGTCTATTTAACCTTGATATATTTGGAGCAATCTAAGCAATCTGACTAGCTGTTTCCAAAACCCTGCAGTGACATCTGTGGTGATGCTGCTCCTCTCTTCCCTTAACTGACAGCGGGCATGGCACCAGGTATGGCCCAGGAATGCAGGATAACCACTGCTTCCTCAGGACGAGTTACGATTGCATGACATCATTATAGAAAATGTGTAAATGAAGTTAGGTATCAGAAGGCTATACAGACTCTTTTAACTTGTGCTATTGTAACTTCAAAACTAGACTGTATTTTAAAACTTAGGTCCATATGACTATATATGGGATGAGCCCTGATTCCTTGACAAGGCATAAGTACATGTGGAAATAAAGCAGATGGGTAGGTATGCTCCTGTTGATGAGCATGTTGACGTCTTGCCTTCTGCATAGGTGTGTGCAGGACGTGGGACTAACATAATTATTTAAAAAATATTAATTATTCAAGTTACGAAAGTGCTGCTTCAGAGCAGTTTTGTTTCATGGAGAGGGAAAAACTGTTTTGAGTAGTTGAGAAATATACCAGAGCCAAAAAATATATGTATGTATAAAGGAAAAAAATCCAACCTAACCAAAACAAAGTAAACAAAACCCACCCCCAGCTGAGCTGAGCTCTGAAGTGGCAGAGCCCAAATCCTGTTGGTGCTTTTCAAGTCAGGTGGTGGTGCTCAGCTTAGCCTGAAGGCTTTTAAGACTTACTCAGTCTTGGAAGTTAACCAGCCAACCTCAGGTGATGTAGTGTAACAACAGGGTGACATTTTCAGCAAATTTTTGTTGCTGGGTTGTTTTTTTTAAACGGTGATCCAAAAATAAACAGTATTGAGAAATGTGACTTTGTGAATGTTCACTATAGGTGCTTAAAAATAGACATTATCCCTGGAACTCTTAGATAAAACCAAAAGAACAAGTACAAAGTGTGCCTTTGCACGTAAGGAGAAGGGTATAGGAAAACTGGATGGCGTTTCTGCTTGACTGAACTGCTTCACCTGTTTTCTCCCCATTAGTTGATAGCAGAAGTGCCTGTTAAGGCACTGGAAAAGTGGACTTTGTCCTGGTCAGTCTCTTAAAGGCACTTAGTTCCTCTCCAGAAAGCATGTAGCTAGCAATGGTTAAATCACAGAGGGGAAAAATCTTGCTATTTGTTGACCTGACAAGAGAGTTTTCTGAATAGTTGTAAACTTTGCAAGTATTATTGTGACTTTATGCTGACATTAAAAGCAGTTGAACTGTTTGCTCGTGACATTTCTTCAAAAAAACTATTACAAATAACTCCCTCCCCCTTTCCCTGCACTTGGTTCCAGGGAATGCTGAAGAGAGGAGTGACTTGGCATAGTTTTAAGTCTGAATCCAAGCATGTTGTATAACTTCGTCCCGCGGGAGAATTAAATAAAATGCAGCAGATGGCAGCAATGGTGCATGAGCTGTCCTGTCCTGCAGAACAACGTATCTGCAGACACTCTGAAGCTTTTTGCATTGGATAAGTTGGGGGGATGGGATAGTCTTCCTCTTGTCTTACTTTGCAATTTCAAAGCAGATTTGCTGAGGAGGAGATGTATTCCATAGTCAGTTCAGCAATCCTTTTTATGGTCAGAGGATTAGTGGTGAATAGGAGCTTTCCCTTGAAAGTTAGTCAATGTGGCTCTTTCACATACACAAATATGAGTCTCCCTGTGACATTTAAATTTGTCATTTAAATATATGGTAACCTATGTTTAAGAATATAAAGCATGTTATTCTTTTGTGATTCATTTGTCCTGTGAGCAGAATACTTTTCTGGGGAGAAAAGGCTAAAGGTGATGTGGTGGTTTGGGTTTTTTTGTTGTCATTTTTAAATTTTTCTTTGGAGCAGAAATCCTGCAGCATGGTGGTGATGGGGACCATATAGACAACACAGATAAGACTGAATCATGTCTTAAACCTTATGTAGACGTGCCATGAGAGCAGCTGTAAAATAGGTCACAATGACAATAATGAAAAAACAAAGTAACGATAGTGGAATATTAGAGCATGGATCTGTGTGTTAAATGGCCTTTACCCTGCAAGTGTAGTTTACAGTAGAAGTTAAAATAGATCGCTTGTTAGTTGAAAGGCAACTGCTTTAATTAGCCTTAGTACCCCTATATACTTCTATATGAATGCAAGGAAGGCAAGTTGCCAGGCTAACTTAAAACTCTAGTTCAAGTACATCTTGCTTAAACTTGCCATAAGGTGTGCAACCAATTGAAAGATAGCACTCAGTTCATTGTACAGCTGAGAGAACATTTGAGGTAGAGTTCAAGGGTCTGTCTTGTCTTGCTTTCATCTGTGTTTTCAGTACCTTTTAAGTAACGGAGTAGAGTGGTCCCCAGTAGTGGTACAGAGTCTGCAAGCTCTCCAAAGGATGGAGTCCAAATTTGAAATAATAGCAATGGATTTGAGAGGAGGCCTGAGTGATGTGAGGTTACGCAAAGGCAAATAAGAACGACTCTGTTTAGAGCAGAAAAGATTGCTGCGTACGTTCAGATTTTTTAATGTCTCTTTTATTTTTGAAGAAGCAGAACCACTTCTTTAGCAAGTAGAGGAACTTGCAGTAGTAGGAGTTTTCCAGTATGTAAATACATGTGTGGAAAGATGTTCTTTGCTGTCACAAAATCAGAGAAGTCTTTGAATGGGAACAGACTTTTGGAAGAAGTAGCATTTAGTCAGACTACCCTTTAAATCTGTCCAAGTTTTTTGTAAAAGACTACACAAATGTTTTGGAGTTTAAGTGTAATTAATCCTGCCACGGTACCATGAGATGGCTAAATGATCGTGAGGCCCTTTCCAGTACTGTAAGTCACTGAGGGTTTGTGTATTCTTTTTTTCATGCAGATAGCAAATTAAAAAAAAAAAATGCTTGGAACAGAATTAGCTTCTGATAAGGTACAGTGACTGTTCAATGGAATACATGAGGTCTTATCTATCTTTAGCCTGTTTTTCCTAAAGAAGTAATCTTGGTGTAGGTTCAACTCTGGGGGAAGGGAAGAGAAGAATAAGTTGGTCCAAAATGTGTTTGTTCTTATAGTTCCACTAGTTTTGTCTTCAAATCAGATCTAAACATGTGAGGTCAAACTGCATTTATCCTTGTATAGAAACTGGGAGTTGCATTAAATATGAAGGCGAGCAGTTTTTCTGGCACACATAGACATTGTGAAAGCTGTCATTTAAATATTCTAATGATTTGGATGAAGGAAACTCTTCAGGAAATTAAACAATGGAAGTTCGTGAGACTTGATAATACTTGTAAACAGACTGTAATCTCGTTAGGAGAATTATTTGGCTGGAATATAACAGTGCATATGATGAAACACTAAAACATTGCTCAGCAACTGGGATTTGGACTTTGAGTGGCAATGCCATGTGAACCCCTGCTGGTTTTGAAGTGTGCTATTTTTGGCAGCTGGGTGTTGGCCTGTCTCCTCGGCAGCGGTGGAAAGTTAGTTCAGTATGTAGAGAGGGAGGTGATTTGCAATGAGAAGACTCCTCTGACACTACTTATTAAACATGGGCTGCTGCTTCAGTAAGGAATTGAGTAACGGCACGAATGAGGAGAAAACCGGCTTGTTACAAAAATCTGTGGAAGAGGAAGCACCAGAGTCAAGGATAAGTAAAACTTTATCTTCAATTTTAGGAACTGTGGAAAGTCGGGATCTGCATACAGTGGAAAGGACAGTTAATGGGGAGGCTGCAATAGTCAGCGTTGAACACGTTTGTAGCGTTGATCGCGCAGCGTCAAATTCTAAGTCTGGGTCCTGGGATAGAAATGCAAAATACCTGTCATACAAAAGCATGGAGAATACTCCGTATGAGAGCTCTAGGAAAACGTATGACAGACCTTTTAGCTTCTTTAATTCCTTTAGTCACCTCCTGAAGGTCTCTGGTACATATAGAAATCTGCAGAAAAGTGAAGAAAAGAAAAATAGAGTTATTAAAAAAAGAGCACCTAAAAAATCTAATTGTAATGGTCAGCATATGAACAATACAGAAAATATTAATAGTAATATTAATAATGAAAACGTAGCTGCAAAAGAGAATTGCTTGATTGACCAAATTTCTACTTCACATGTACCGGACATCCTAGACAAAGGCTTGCAGGGTACAATTTCCTTAAATAGAAATTTTCTGGAGGATTATGCGATTCCATGTGACCATTCAAGGCAGAATGAAACAACAGTAAATGTTGAAGACTGCAAAAGTGACAGTCTACAAAAACTGTCAAGCTTACATAGAGAGATGTCTCCAATGTTTTCCTATCTTGATGTAGACAACAGACAAAACACAAAAGATAGGGAGTTTTACAGTATTTGTGTTGTAGATGCTGAAGATCTGAAAGGGGATGAAGAGGTGCCAGCTACTGTGCATGAAGAGGCTGCGGCAGACGTAGATAACTCAGCTGTTCCTGACGAAGGAATGTGCAGTATGGCACGACCTCAGGACACTGGGGAGGAATTTCCACTGCAGCAATTGGCACAAGTGGAAGCTGAGTTTAATTCACAGAAAGAACTGTTTGAGTATATAAAAGAGGATAGGTCAAGCATGCAGATAAAGAAAAGAAAGGAATATTGTAGCATAGACAGCCAGTCTTCTTATGAGAACTTACTGGCTGACAGGTGTTGGGTGCATAGGTTAAATACTGACAATGCAGTAACAGAGCACTTAAAAGAGAAAGTATATGGTGAAGTCGCCCCTGAGAATCAACAAGAGGCGATATATACCACAGGTAATGCTGTCAGTTGGAATGAATCACTCCATAACACTTGTGATTCTGTGAAATTTGAGGGTGCTGCTGAAGAGAACCAATACAGCCCTAATTTGGAAAACATGAGACACAGTGATTGTGTTTCCAGTGTATTGTTAAACACTCAAGTATGCAATTCAGGAAAAATTGAGGGAAGTCATGATTCTGAGATTGTACCATTTGGTTTAAGTAGGCATCCCTCAGGTGGTGTAAGGGAAATAAATACTAAACAGGTGTCAGAGAACATGAGGGCATTGTCATTAGAGTTACATGCAATGGACAAGGATTCTTTTTTGGCGAGTCAGCATGTAGAAAAACTTGCTGAAGGCTGCTTCCTAAAGCCAGAAAGTGAAGGAGACTCTAGCATAGAAAATAAAACATTTCAAGGACCGTATAGTGATAACCAAACACATGCACCTGACTATAGTGAACAACTCGGCGTTTTGGAAGAATTCTTGAAAGATGAGAAATGCACATGTACGGTTTCACATAGCTGTGAAGCTTTGAATATGAATGAAATGCACAAAAATTTGCCAGAAAGTTCTGATTTTCAAACTCAAATTAAGGGCTGCACTGCAAACAAGACATCAACTGAAACTGCAAGCCCCAGTGGCATAGAGGAAGTTGTCTGTGTGAGTATTGCTGAGCTAAAAGGTGATGTGCTTGAGGAAGCCGATTACTTTAGCAGAACTCGATCGTGGGTAAGTGATGGCACTTTGACGTCTTATGAACTATGTAACACAAACACAGATGAAACGTTCCTAAAGGAAACTAGCCTAGGATCTCACATTTCACAGGAGTCACCAGGGAAAAAAGTATGCAAATACTCAAATTCAGATAGTGAAACCAGTGTGTCTCCTGTGTCTGTGGAACATAAGGATTTGAATGAAATGGATGGGAGCTGTAGACAAGATGAGCAGCAAGATGTATGTTCCTTCTACGCAGTGGAAAATCAATGGAGTGTGGGGACTGACTCAGCCCAAATAGCTGGGAATGTTGCAGAATCTGTAAAACAGACAAATTTTGAAGTTCACCTAAACAAGACAATTGATCACAAGGCAGAAAATGTAAACCAGAATTTGGATGCTAACATTCTTGACTGTGATAAAAGCATCTTAAATTGCAATGAAGGCTTGACTCACGATCAGAATACTTACTCTAACTTCATTGTACCTATAGCTTTAGACAATTGTATAGACAAGAATGTGACACTGACAGATGACACTAAAAATCTGGAAAATGCCAGTGATCTCTTACATAAAGCCTATAATTGTTTACCTTCACTGTGTCAAAATTCATGTTCTCATGTACATGATAAACCAGTGGAAGAGCCTGAGTTATGTCACTGTGCCAGTCCAGAGCCAGAGGTTGGGAACACCCAGGTTTCTGTTGGACCTTTTACTGAACTAGGATCAGAAACTCATGAAAAAGGTGTGTGTGGTGTGAATGAATGTGATCTTCCGGATGGTGAAATAAGAGAGTGTGTCAGTACCCACTCAAAGGAGAACCTCATGGGTTTTAGTTTGTCAGCTGGGAATCTAGAAGCTTTTACCGTGGAGAATTTAAAGCAGTTGGAAGTGGAGACTACTGAACGGAAAAACACCGGTTACATATTAAATACTCAAATGAATGACTTGACCACAAGTTGGGAACAGATGCAGTCAGATCACAAGATTTTCTCAAACAAAGAGCTTGGAGTTTTTGTTGACCCAGAGCAGGTAGACAAATATGCTGCAACTCCTTCCTATGAAATACACGGTGCCTCTCCTGGTGCCACAGGATTTCAGCAAGGCAGTGAGCCGTGTGTGTTAGATCTGATGGAAGACGTATCCAGTGACCAAGAGCACTCTTATGAACTGGACAGACCAAATCCCCAAGTTGAGATATGGTCACATTTTGCCACTCTCCAGACTGATGATGCTGATTGGACAAAGGAACAGTTTTCTGACACCGTTACTGCTGGTAATGGTGAATATCTGATGGGCTTTTTATGGAATGGTACGGATTCTGACAATACCGTGAAGAGTGACAGACTCTGTGTAGTTGGTGAAAACTTCCAGAACGAACCCGAAGATTTAACAGGTGCTCCCTATGCAGTGGGAAGATACCCGTATCAGCTGCTGGCACCAGAAAATGTTGGTGCTTGGGAATGGCAAGATAACGACGAATTTGTAAGTATTCTGCAGAAGTTATTTGATGTTAAATGTTGAAGCTGAAGCTAGGAGTTGGAGTAAACCAAGTCAAACTGTGGTTTCATAAGTTAGTTAAATGTATCAGATATTGTTTTGTCCTGAAGTTGACCAATCTGTCTTTCCTTCACAAAACTGAATGCTATACAGAATGTGGTAGTTCAAAATGTTACTCAGTGTTGTTATATGTTTTCTTTTTTGTTCTCTTTATCCTGTGTGAAAGATTAAACGTTGGGCAAAATATTTTGATTGCAGATTCTCAATTCTAGATGAACTTAAGATGAGCACTTAAGTGGAAGGGAAACTTTCTGCTCTTTACCTTTGTATGTGAAGAAGTGTTTGTGGGTTTCCTGAAATGTTAAAATTCTGGCTTGGTAGCAATTAGGAAGCCTTTTGCTTGTTTCTGGAACTGATCTTCTGAATTGCTGTAGAGAGGAGTGGCTGCAGGAGAAGCGTGGGGAGTGAGCCAGGCTGGACCTCGGTGAGCTGGGGCAGGAGGAACAAAGCCGACCTGCAGTACCTGCTGCTCCCTTTCCCTCCTGCAGAGCAGAGCCAGAGCTCAAGCTTGTGCTCCATGCCCACTGTGTGACAGCAGCCACTGTGACCTTGCCCAGCAGTTGCAGTGCTGGCAGTGCCTTGCACTAGAGGATAAGCTTGCTCACTCTTGGGGAAGCTTTTTGTATTAAGAATGGAAAATGATGGAACTTGCTGTCATCTTTGAATCTTGCCTATTTAAGTACTTGTGTCAAACACTTTCACTTTTTATAAGTCTTTTCTCTGTCGTTCAGTAGATGTGTGTAAGTTGAGATTCCTTAGATCTTTTTACCTTCTGTTTTCTGTGCACTGTGGTAATGGCTACCTGAGTGCGTATGTGTCAGAATAATTAAAGCTTCATGGAGTTTTGAAGTGCCTGTCTTAAACTCTGTAGTGTTCCTAACATCCTTAAATTCACAAAGGAAATTTTAATAAGCTCTTTTAGTATGTGTTATCATGAGTCTCTTTCCCAGTATAATAATCATATTAAAACATACTGAAGATATTCTGGGTATGGAATAACTGAATGCAGTTTCCTCAAGCATTAGCAAAACAAGAGAAAACTGTCTCATGTTACTATCAAAAAAGTATTGTAGATGTTGGCACTGCAGAGAGCAACCTCTCTGAACCACAAATAAACTATTTATATAATATAACCATATATGACCATTAAATGCATCCATTTCCAATCCAGGTTAAAGGAGATGGGCCTAAGATTGTTTAACTACATCTGGTAATTCTTTTTGTCCTGCCTAGGGGGAAACTAACCTATATTTTCTAGTGCTGTTTTTTCTCTTGAAGTAATGACAGAAGTTGTAATGCGCCTCTTACTGCTTCCGGTTTTCCATAATGCTTCCTTAAAACTGCTACATGTTTATGTACATCCAGAAAAAAAAACAAACCTGTGCTTTTGTATTTTCTTCATTTTTAATGTCAGTATTCACAGACAAAATAATACAGTCGACATTGAGTTAACGTGTATATTGGAGAGCTGCCTGAAGTCTAGGGCAAGTACAGGTTGAGTCAGTCCATGAAAGGTAAAGAATGAAATGTTTGTTGTAGTTTGCTCTGCTTGCCTAGCCTCTTCTGGTGATTCTTAACCAGGGAAATTATTTCTGTGCTGCAAAACTCAGTCATTTTTGTACCTGAGACAATTATGGGATGACAATTCAATTAATATATTTGTATGTGAAAAAAAACTTCACACTACAATCCTGATTTGTGCCTCCGATACTGTTTTTTGAAACCATACGTGTATACGCGCAGGCGCATGCTGTGCATCCACAAAGTGCATAATCAAAGAATTTTCTTTTTGTAGGAGTCAACCAAGGTTTCCGAGTTAAATCCTAATGCAAAGGTGTGGGGCAATCATATGTTACACTTGGAAGCAAGTGGTGCCACTGATGGTAGTGTGAGCAAAACGTGGGAAGAAATACCTGACCAACCTCCAGACTCTTGTAAAGAAGGTATGAGTAAGAGTTTCTACCTGTTGCTCAAGCAAAAAGTAAAATTGAGTGCAGAACTTTGTCAACTCTAATTTCCAGTTTAGAACAAATGAATGCAAATACGTAAGCAATTTTACTTCAGATTTAGTTTTAACGACGACGTTGCTGTGATTAGGAGGAATGCTTTTTGAGTGTGTCATCTCTGCTGCAGGACTGGATGGCAGTGGCGATGGTGACAAAAAACATCAGAATGCAGTGCTGACAGAGCTGCAGGAGCCATTGCCAGCTGTTTCGGTGTCAGACCAGACAGATATGAACCCTTTGGCTCTTGATCATTCTGAGTATGAGTCTATGCATGAAACCACCCAGACAGGTAAGAGAAAGCTGATACTTGCTTGGACTTTTAAAAAAAAACGTAAACCCACCACTTTTGTTGTTCAGTATATACTTTCTGTAAACGGACTCCAGAAAACCCTGTCTCTTTTGCTCTCAGCCTTAGACATATTTGGAAACCAGTCTCCAGTATAGGCCTTAAAAGATACTGCACAGAATGGATCATAAGTCCTGAATACAACTGAGTGTTGTTTTCTGAAGTGTTATTCTGGTCTTTGCTAGGTTTTTGGGCAAGGAGCAAAGAGGAGATGGAGAAGGGAAATAGTGGTTAGTATATGATATGTGTATTTCTCAGGTATTGGCATTACCTATGTCAGAGTAGAACACACGAAGGACAAAACGGTAGGAGGAAATTCAAAAGTTCTTTTAGAAAGAAGAAAGGTTAAGGAGAGCTGAAGAAAAGAATGAAAGTAACTGAAGGGAAGAGTATAGAGAGTAATAGTTGGTGTGAAAGACTTACTAAAAAAACTGATTTACATTTATGTAACATGTTACTAAATGTTTTGTAAATATCTAAAAGCCACACTGAACTTCTGATCTTTAAACAGTTCTCCCACTGACACAGTTTACCCTCAGCTGACTGTAGTATATTTGGTCTAAGCTAAAATGAACATGAAAACAGTGTTTTCCATGTGGTAATTTTGAAACTTCCAGGTATAAGAAAAAAATTTTTCTCCCTCTTCACCAAGAGACTGTTAATTGATCACACATCTGTTGTTAATTGATTTGACATCTGCTGATACTTTATAACTACGTTTTTGAAACTCTTTTCTGAATTAGCGTGTTGGAAATTTAGAGCAAAGCCAGAAGTATGAAGTGCCTCCACTACTTTGCTCGCTTGCTGCATTAGTCAGGGTTTAGTCAGCTAGAAATTGGTGAATTTCTTAAGACTGGAAGACAGATACATGAACTAAATCAGTTCAGTATTTACTCTGATATGTTTTTGTAGCTGCTCTTCTACAACTGCTTCAAATATGTATATATTTGCAGAGCAGAGATTAACAAGTGAAGTCAGATACATTTTTTTTTTTTTTCTTTTCTGTCTTAATAAGGTGTTCCTGTGCAATTTTGGTGGGAGGTCAAATAATAAATAATGAACATTTCTTGAATTTGAAAATTTGTTACTAATTACGTAGACAGTAATAGATATGATAGCTTGATCTATTTGGGCAGGAGGAGTACAGGGCTACCATGAGGCTGTGCAGGCAGAAAATTAGAAGGGCCAAAGCGCAGCGGGAACTTACTCTAGCTAGTTCTGTTAAAGACAATAAAAAGGGTTTCTGTAAATACATTGGCAATAAAAAGAGAACTAAGGAGAGTCTCTCACCTCTAGTAGATGTGGGGGGAAGCATAGTGACCGGGGATGAGGAAAAGGCTGAAGTACTTAATGCCTTCTCTGCCTCAGTCTTTAGTAGGAAAACCAGCAGTACTCTGGGTACCCAGCCCCCTGAGTGGGAGGACAGGGATGGTAAGCACGGTGAAGCCCCCATAATCCATGAAGAGGTGGTTAGCGACCTGCTACACCACTTAGACATACACAAGTCTATGGGGCCAGATGGGATCCACCCCAGGGTCCTGAGGGAGCT
>NW_010198093.1:0-244 GCF_000695765.1 Mesitornis unicolor | reverse complement strand
GCGATCAGGCCCAGTCAGCATGGGTTCAGGAAGGGCAGGTCCTGCTTGACTAATCTTATCTCCTTTTATGACGAGGTGACCTGCTTGATGGACGAGGGGAAAGCTGTGGACATTGTCTACCTGGACTTTAGTAAGGGCTTTGACACTGTCTCCCACAGCATCCTCCTGGAGAAGCTGGCTGGGCATGGCTCAGACGGGGACACGCTTTGCTGAGTCAAGAACTGGCTGGATGGCCAAGCACAGA
>NW_010198092.1:0-6233 GCF_000695765.1 Mesitornis unicolor | reverse complement strand
TCCTCAGGTCTTCCTTCCGGCCCTTCTTGTAAAGGGCTGGAAAGTCTTGTAATGTCTTCTTGTAAGGAAGGTGAAAGAGGAAGGTGAGAGCCCAGAAGGGTTGTGGGCTCACAGAGGACAGACAATACGAAGGCACAGATGCCATCCAGCTCTTGACATAGAAAAGGAAGCACACGAGGACATTTCATGAACTCAGTGGTCCAAGAGCATTTATCAAGTACTTATGTGCCCAGTACACACTCACTGTTTGGTTTTTTACAGCCTGCAGAGGATCTTTGCATTTGGCTTCATCCAAAATAAATCTCTAGGGTGCATGTAACAGAACAGTACAGTATAAAAAATGTAGTTGTACATTACTGCAAACTAAGAGGTTAATATTAGAGACCATCTACACAGCTACTTTCTTCTGGTGGTCTTTCCAATATTTTTATCCCAAGCTACACAGCAACTAGGATGAAGGTCTTGACTTGGAGTTCTGGGAGATGCCAGGACATGGCCACCACTTTCATTTGCTCCTCAGTGAAGTATTCTGCATAAAGGGGAGTTTCCCAAATGCATTATATGAAGCCATATAACATTGTAGTAGTCCAGCTGAACGACAAAGAAACTGCAGAAAACAAATACATGAATATCCTTTATGGTAAGCAACAGTGCTGATTTAGAATACTGACAGTAATAAAAATGTTCAAATTTACATTTCATACAACAGATGGAGGGAAAAAAGACTTCCTACCTCCTCCAAGACAAAACAGAAGTTGCTCATTGGAATTCCATGATCCTGACACCTCTAGAAAGTCAGCCTATACTTTACATAGTGGAATGGCAATAATACTGAAAATTTCAAGGGGAAGATCTGTAATGGTACAATGCCAAGACAGGCAGATACCTGCTGTTCAGCAACTGCCTCTTTACCTAAGAGCAGATATTTAGAATATAGGTGCTATTACTGCTACCAGAGGAACAAATATATTGTGCAGAAACCTGAGTGCTTCTTTGCTTAAAATAAACCAAAAAATTTACTCATACTTTACCTTTAATCCCCACCAGAAAAAAAGAAAAAAAAAACAGCAAAAAATATCTATCATGAGAATTCTTTAAGCAGAGCACAGGTTCATCAAACAATCATGTAATCTCTCCAGAAGCGCACCATGACCCCAGTCCTACAGAGGCTAAATGTGTGCATGCTAGAAATTGCACAGCCTCAGAAAGCTCTCTCTATAGATTAAGAGATTATTCAAATCTTTGTAGCATCAGTGCGAAAAAAAATAAAAACCAATTCATCAATACAGCACAGGGCAGCCTGGATCATGCAATTCATTACGACACTACAACTCCTTTGTGACAAACAACTCTTTCTGACAAACCTTGAATTTTCCTTGCCTGAAGAAAACTAGACTGCTCAAAATTAATGCCACTGGGAAAAAAACAAACAGTGAACAAAAAGCTGTTTCAGTGTATCAGATTTTTGAGGTTTACTATTTGAAATTCAAGCTGTGCTGACTAGCAGTGATTACCCACATGATGTTCTGCCAGTTCTCTCACTGGGTAAGTACCTTCTCAGGCAGCAGAATAAAACAGGTGGTTACATGGTCATTTGTTATTTTTGTCTATGCCACACAAGTTTGAAGTTTTACTAGAACATATATCAAAGAGAAATAATTTTACTCACAACACAACTTCTGTTCACAGAACAAATGAGAAGACAAAGCCAATGTTAATTTAAAAATACTCATAGTATCTTTCTGAAATTGTTATTCAACATGTATCTACCACATTTGCCACTGAATCTCAGAATTTAATCACGTAACTATAGCACTCAAAGTTACCCCTAGATTCCAACCTGCTGCTCAGACATCATGATTCCCCTGCCTCAGCAGCTCCCATTTCCAGCTGTTCAGTTTACCTAGTATTTTCTCTCTGCTCTTGCTATCTGCTTTGCTGCTTCTACACACACAGAAATGCTGCAAACACCACGAACCACTGGCTCAACAGGAGGGCAGGACAGAAGGGTAAAACCAACAGAAACAGAGCAGTTCAGTGAAGAAGGCCACAAGCTGAAAAGGCTGCTCAGGGGAGCAGACTGTCACACGGAAATAGCAAGAACAGTAGGTTAGCCAATTCATCAGACCTCCATCCCATCACTCTTTTTTACCTCATTTTGTCGGGTTCACTATTCAAGTTTTAGCAGCGAACTGATGAGGTCTTTTCTACTGCTATTTCTTTGTAGAGATTCAATTATCTTAGCACCTCAGGGCCTGCCTTCACATAACCAGCAATCCATTAACCATGAGATCTGGCTTTCACACAGGTTGAATCTCATGCACTATAAAAAATTATTTGCATGTCCACAAATATTTTAAATATTTAAAATTTCATTCAGACATTGGAACAATCTCCCAGAGGAAGGGGTAAATTCTCCTACACTGCTCAGTTTTAAGAGTCAGGTTGACAGGATGCTGACTCAACTTACTTAAACTATACTTTTACCTTGACAGGTTGGACTGGATGATCCTTGTGGTCCCTTCAAACCTGGTATTCTATGATTCTATGATATAAACCATCCTACTACAAAAACATTTTTAAATTGAGGCAAAGCACAGAGGCATCCAGATACTTAATTTTCTTTGCTCCCTCCAAGAATCACGTGATTCCTCCAGCCTGAAATTCTGCAACATTCCTACGAGAACACGAGTTGACCCTAGAGGCTACTTTTTCTTTGTGGCTTAATCTGACCATAATTGTGATAAAGAATTACTTGAGATTAATTTTCATTCCTTACCCTGTCCTGTCCTTGTCTAAGTAGCTGAAACAAAATTCCCGCAGGGCAAAGCAGGCCCAGAGCATTGTGGAGAAGCACGGTGCCTGATTAAGCATAGGTCAGGTGATAATTTACATTATATAAGACACCACTGCACTCACAGAACAACAGTAGATAAACATCACATTACACAATTAAGCTTTAAAACTTTAATATCTCCTTTTCTGAACACCAATCCTCCAGGTAGCCCTGTTACTTCGATGTATTTTGTAATGTTCTGGGCCTTGTAAAGGCCTATGTGACAGGCCTATGTGGCCTTATCTATGTGATTAAAGAACATAACAGTCAGTGCTGTATGAACATATGTCCCATTAACACAACAAAAAGATCGTTCTAAAATACACAAAAATTCATCACTACATGACTTTCTTTCTGTATGTATACATAATGATTGTGTGCGTGCACACCACAAACAGATGAGCATGAATTTACCAGTAACAAGGTTTCATAAAGCTTTAAAATATCCTCAAGCAGTGTGTACATCTTTCACTGAAATAGGACATGATGAATTACATTAAAACAGATTGCTCCTTTCTTTAACATGTGATGTGATAAACCATAAAGAGAGGATGTCACTGTGTAAAACCCATACATATGCTGGTACAATGTGAGTCAACAGACAACTTGTAGAGATATGAAATAAGATTAACATTGGTACAAATAAAGCTGGAATGCATGCAAATGTGCGTGTGAAAGCACCAAAGGAAACAACAGAACAAGATTAAACAGAATGGCCTATACTGATGGCCAAGGACACAACAAGCAGCCATAAAACACCAAAGGATGTGTTGTTTACATCAAGATCAGGCCTGTGCTCTCCACAGCACAAAGGACTCATCTGCAGGAGACCCCGCACTGACAACTGGAAGATGGCAGCAAGGCTACACAGGATGCCGCATGTGCCATTACTCTTCCTGTTAGCCCAACACAACCTTAAAACAAGGAAACACAATGGGCAGCAGACTGCATAAAATTTATGGAGGCTAAAGTAAGCAAGATTGTGAGGGGAAAGGATCATGCTATGGTAACTCCTGGCTCCGAAAGCATACAAAAAATGTGTCTGCAAACAAGTGTCTCATTGTCAGTCACAAGGAACCCAAGAGATGCAATGAGGATTCAATAGCTGGTGGCCTTTGTCCCTCATGTCATACACAAATGGCCTGCCCAGACACAGACTTTGCAAAGTATTTGAATTCCTTGTCCAAAATTTGCATCAAAATCTCAACAAAGCATACATTAAACAAATTTAAGAGTTCATCTACAGATCTCAGAAAAAAGTTGTCAGTGGAGGAATCTCCTTTGTAGAAAGGAGGGGCTTTTTTAACAAGTTCATAGAATTTTATCACCTAGCTTGATGCTATTCAGCATCTTCATCAGAGACAACAAAATTAGGTTTACAGCCACTGTTGAGAGTAAAAAAGTGAAACATTGAAAAAATTATAAATATTGAGGACAACAAGGCCATTGCAAACAAAGCAATTTGGATCTCTAGGTAATCTGTGCTCCTGTAAACAAATATGCATTTTAATGACAAATGCAATATTAAGCATTTAGAAACTTAAAGAGTCGCTGGTGCACTTAGGAAGCCACTATTAAGAAAAATAATGCACGAGTGCTTAAAAGACATTGCTCTCCCAGTGTGGTGCTGTGACAAAAGGTGCCGACAGAAACAGTAACACAGAGCTATGAAAAGGGGATAAGATTTCTATATCTACTTCCACCATAAGCAAAACATCACGAAATTATACTTGCAGGGGAAAAAAAGATCCCCTTAATGACAAGAGTAGAAAAACCCTGACAGTTAAGGGCTTGAATCTCCTTAGTTTGACAGAAAGATAGAAATGTGGCTATTGAGCACGATGCAGTATACCAAGTGCGCTGTCACCAGGGAGAACAGCTACATGAGCATGTTCTCATTTAACACAGAAGCATGTACAGAAATCGTACTAGTAACACTTAACCCTAAAGCATATGGATCTTAAGAATAAAACATGGGCTATGAAGAATATCCATCAAAGCATAACCCAGCCATATCAGATTTGAGAGATTCATTACCTGACAACAATAATTAATCTACTCCACTTTCCAAATTTAACGGTAATCTCCCATATAATTTAAGATGAAAAAATTCCTAGTTTTCTTTTCATGATTAACACTTAGTTGTTTATTACAAAGGCACAAGATACAATATATTGGACAAAATCATTTGAAAGTCCAAAGTGGAGTTTCAACTTACTTTGAACTCAGATGAAGCTTAAGAAAATTAGTGGATAAAATGGAAATTAAAATTATGTGGAAGAAAAAAGTATTTGGTTCTACTTTCACGGCTATAAAAACATAAGACCTTCTCGGCTCTACCCACAGCTTCCCCTCCTTCTAGAAAAGCTCTCTGTCTTTGATACACAGTTTACCAGTAGCGTGCTATTTGCTGGTATCCAAACAGTTATTCTCAACAGTGACACCAAAAAAGCCAGATGGTATGTGAGCCACAGCTGCAGAGGCAGTTACTCTGAAGAACAAATCTCTGTATTTTCACTACAACAGTACTTACCAAAACACCCACCTCAGGTCAACTTGTTTACTCCATCTCTACACAAATACTAACAGCAGTAGCAGCAAAGCATATACAGAATAAAGCTACAACAATACAAATTTTCAGTTCAACACTGTTTCACATCATGAGGAATTCACTGCTCAGATTTAGGTGTAACTGTTGATATGTGCTGTGCAGAAAGTTCTCTCAAAATGTTAGTTCTTATTCTGTAATAATTTTAATGAGATATTGCACATTATTGTAACTGAAGGCACTCAGTTTCTTTACTGTTTTTACAAAGAGCATGGAAAATATTTTTTCCAAAATCTAGTATTATCTCTAGTGATCCATGCAAATCTGTTCAGATATTCTTTTCCAAAACTAGTCACTATTTTCCAGAACTTAAATGAAGTTTCCATCCATAATGAACCAGATTTAAACTTCTGCACTTTGCAAATGATGTATGACAACAAGGGCATGCTCAGCACATCACTGCACTTCTGCAAAAATGCATTCAGTGAAAAAAAAGCTGCAAAGCTGCATGCATGAGACTACACACAGGTCCTGAAACATACATACAAACAACAAAGGAAGTAGCAAACTTTCCTACATGTTTTGGGATGCCCAGAGGCTTTTATTTGTGTTATTTTTCAATTCTCCATGGTTACCAAAAGCTAATTCCCCTTACTGTCTTTGACAGTTGTGTCGTTCAAGCCAAAAAGAAGTCTATGGAATTAGGGAGATAAAACTAAGAGGCAGCTGTGGGACAGAGTTAGGCTTGTACAATCAATGTATTTCACTTTAGAGTTTTCCTTTGGTTTCTGCAAGCATCCAATCTAAACACACTTCCTTATCACAGAATATTAAGAGTTGGAAGGGACC
>NW_010198091.1:0-5673 GCF_000695765.1 Mesitornis unicolor | reverse complement strand
AAGGATAAGGTGTTCCATCACCTTCCCAGGTCTGTTCTCTTCTATTTGCAAGTTTACATATCCATGCAGGATTTTACTGCTAGAGACTAACTGTGCACCAATTTAAAGACAGTTTCATTCCTCCTATGTACTCACCTAGCTGCCTGTTAACATGGTTTCACTTTTTGCTCTATGGTACATCCTATAGTTAGAAAGTGAAATGGTGCAAACAGCTTTCTCTAATTATTTATAAATTGTTGCATACTTTTCATAGCAATTCAGTTTTTCAGCTGAGAGCCACAACAAAATTGTGCCCAGCACGTGACTTGCACATGAATGGGACTGAAATTCCTATGTAGATCAATGTCACCCATAAACCATGCTGATCTGTCTGTCATCATAGGGTTAGGCAATAAAGTACTGGTTGTACGTACACAGGGAATTTTATTGGATTATGCATGTAACAGAGGCAGAGCAAAACCTAGATTTGGCCCACAACTATCACTAAAGTCAGAATACGATGGCACCAGAAAAGAAACATGAGATGTGGACACCTGTGACTTTTAATAGCCTCAAGGACCCTCCTTGCAGTCAATCTTTTCCTGGTTAGGAGAAGCAGCAGAAGACAGAACAGCTCCCACCAACACATGCTTTCATAGTGAAGCAGCAATCCCTTTCCAGCTCCTGATTGCCTGGTCCATACTCTTTCGATGAGCCACATGCTTTGAGCTTGTAGCAGCACAGGTTGATGGCCAAGAAATCCAAACTTACCAAATAGCCAGGCACAAATCCTGTGCAGAGTCCCAGCTCTGCAACTGGTACTATTTGAGAGCTCTTGGCTCTCCCTGGTTTTCACTAGAAACCAGCATAATTACTTACTAATAGTAGTTACATGGCAACAATAGACATACCTACATGGCATCTGGAGGCAATTATTGCAAAATGCAAGTTTAATACAGAAGGCATATAACTCTATTTGAAATAATAATTTCGAGGCTGGGGTGCTGGGGTCGTTCTCCTGTGACTGGCGAAAGCACAAATACACACATAAACAATTGTGAAAAAAGGTTTTAAGCCAGGATTTAGTGCCAGACGCCAATACCATGGAGTCATATTTTGTCGGGAAGTGAATTGCAGAGTGTAGGGGTTAAAGACATGCTTCATCCCCTTGGGTGGGCATTTGGGACATGTAGGATTCTTGCTTGGCTAAGGAGCAGATCCATGGAAAGAAATAAATTTCTGCATTTGAATTATGGAAGATGAACTGGTTTAGATAAACTAAAAAACAAACCAAATTTCAATGCAAACTGTTTCAGCTAATATTTGCCCTATTTATGGTAACACTTATTTCAGAAAAAGGCCCTTAAAATATGTGAGAGAATGAGACCTGGATTAAAGAATTTTTAATCTAACTTGTGCTAGAAACAGACTTGAAATAGGAATAAAATTAGGCATATAATTTTTAAAACTATCAGTTTATCTGTAGAACTAGCCTATTTTCTTTATGTTCTGTATTATTTTACAGGATTTTTGTTCTTTTAATTCAGTTTTGTAGAATTCTTAGATTATTCTTCTTTTCATGTAAATGCATTGGGATTTTAATATTAAAAGCTTTTCCAGTTAAGACTAAAAGACAAAGAATTTCCGGTCCAAGATGCAACGGGAAGAACAAAATTTTGTCAAGAAAACAAAAAGACTTTTGTTACAGAAAAAAATTTTTGCAGCCTCATGAGTTCAGTAGATCCTCAGCTGATGGACAATAGTTACAATGTGATGCAGTCCTCTCAAAATCAGTGGTCCTATTCCAGTACTCAACACCCAGCAAGCAGAGTTTAGGGTCGGGAATTTGAGCCAGATCTCTTGAAATTGAGCTCCGCTAGTTCTACTAGCACCTCACACTTACTGCTATAAGAAACAGTTTATTGGGCACAAATCATACTGCACTAGTGCAAACACAAAAAGAACACTGGCCTTTAACGATTATGAGGATATACTTAAAAAGAAAGGGCAGGGGGAAACAGGGACGGACACAAAACACCAAACCAAAAGCAATATATTATTTCAAAATATTTCCAAATTAATTTTTTAACTCAAGTCTTACAAAAAAAAAATCACCTGGTATTTCAAAAGCATAGTTGGAAAACCAGCCACCAGCAGCAGCTGAGACCCACCTAGCAGAAGAATTGCATTGTCTTTGGAATGAGATGTCCCAGATGTTGCAAAAAAAGTGCTGGCACTGTTGCTTGGGAGTCAAGTGTGAGATTAGAGATAATCTCACTGCAGTCCCAAGAAGAGAGTTCCATAAGGCATGGTGTATGATAGGGGTTAAAACATGTACGTACTATGACAATAGCAGAGAAACCACTTAAACTTTCGCTCAAATCTGATACAGCCAAAACATCTGCCTATCACCCCATAAACGTGCCTACACTTCTGTTCCCTTTACGACAAAGGAATGGAGCTTTTAAGCCACATTTAATAGCCAGCAGCTGTTTGGCTGTCAAATGGCACATCTGGAGAAGCTGTGTGCTGTTTATGTGAACAGAAACAATTATTCTTCAACAGTTTTGCTTAATTTTAAGAATTACACAAATCACAACAACAAAAGAAGTGCATGTTCTTAATCGAAACATCTGGTTTCTCTGAAAACAAGCCAAATGGGGGAAAAAAGAAAGGCCCAGTGATTAAGTGAAGCTGCACCTATAATCTGTCTCATCTCAGGGGAGAGAGAAGTAAAGCTACTGATATACCGGCATTTAGCATCTCCCAATCTTTGACCATTCCCCTCAACAAATATGTAGCACATAAGGCGATGATGACTAGCTGGTTCATGTTAAGTAACATGTTACTTATCACACAGTGCTGCTCCCTTCTATGCCTGGAGGTTCCTGACCTTTGGGACTATGTTTCAATGCTGCCGCCTCACTTCTGTACTCTATACATCCAGCCTGTACATCAGTAAAATAACATCATTCCTCTTTCACTTGGATTTTCTGCTTAATTATACTACCAAGACAATAAACTAATGTCTTCCTGATGGACAGCTGGCTTTGAGCCTCAAGAAAGCCAATTAAATGTTTTTCACCAACTTTCTTGGGCTTTAAATGAGCTGTGAGTGAATTACAGATGACTATCTCTCTGCAGAAGCAGTAAAAAAAAAAAAAAAAAGCAGCACTGTCACCCAGGAATCACGTAGCAATGTGTGGATCACTGGTAGAAAGGGAACTGAAGTTTTGCCATGTAAATCAATGAAATGAAAAGCTCAGCGTAGGAGAGCCACCAAGTATCATGTGCTTTCTGCACAAATGAATTCCCCCACTGAAACTCACACATGCAGAAAGCTGGCAGGGGTGGTAGGAAAGCACTGAAATAACTGAAAACTAAGAGTTATAAAACAAGGGAGACAAATCTAGATGTTTTAAAGTGCCTGCTCTTTTTCTATGAAGACCAATAGCCAGAAAACCCTGCATACCTTTTGGGACACCCTCCTAGCCTCAGTAGGCACCTTTCTGAAATGGCCTCCCTCCCACAGCCCTTTCTGGACTGGCTGCTCGCTTTACAGATACTGCTTGAGCATCCCCAGTCTATTCAGATCTTACACATACTCATTTCTATGGAAAGCTGTGATTCTAATGAGATTACATGGTTGACGTTTTTAACTGGTATACCACAAGTCTTTCTTTTCCCAAATTAGGCATCACCACAAACTAAACAAGACCAATGCACTGTCCATTTTGCCTCCCAGTTCAGCCCTGGCCAGGATGTAGATGTCAGTGTTGACCTGGGCTCACAACTAAGCTGCACCCTTGGAGAAAAACAAGTCCATGATTCATTTGTGTTAGTGTGTCCCACATGAATGTAAGATATTTTCAGTGATCTACTAACAGTGCAACCAGAATAAACAGATGAACACCATTTTGAAATTCAGCCAGAAAATTTAACACACAGAAGCTGACAGAGGACAATCAGCTCTTAAGGCAACTTCTTGCCTGTGGTAGCTGTTAGGCAGCCAAGCTGAAAAGCAGAAGCAGCTCGCTGCATGGCTGTCTGCATCACAGATCCAGCGGCTTAAACTGCCAGGAACTGGCATCTCGTTCCACCACAGATGCCATCGACAGACAGGAACCTGGTGCCTTCCTCCCTTCACAGAGACAGGTTAGAGTCAAACTACACTGGCAGAAGCTTACAATGTCTAAAATAAATGGGAAATCCCAGCTCACAAAGGATTTCAAATCCAATTATTTCATAATAAACTAACCTGGGAAAAATGCTTCTGGCAGGAAGAAAGAAGGGTAAAGTAGTATTTCTTAAGCTTCCCCAAACAATCCAGTTACTTTAAAACATTTTTTCTTTTTCTCTCTCTCTAAAATCCACACCCTACACTAAATACTTTTTAAAGCTTTGTTTTAGTAATTCCCAGCTACCTAGATTTTTTTTTTAGTCAGAGTATTCACCAAAATACTCAGCATTATTAATTTTATTAAAGCTCCTTATTACTCAGTGACAGTCTTAGAAAGGGGCTTCCATCATCACAGCCTCATTAGAGGCTATAGTCATAATGTGACCTCTTTATATCTTACAGTACAACTGCTTCTACTGGCATTATGAGTAGAACTAATATTAGTTCATGAAGGAGCAGGTGCTCAAAGAGGTTGTGAAATCTCCATACTTGGAGATATTTGAAACTCATCTAGGCAGGCCCTGAGTAACTTGATCTAACTAGCCCTGCTCTGAGCACAAGGTTGGTTCAGATGACCTCCAGAGGTCCCGTCCAACCTACACAATTGTCTATGATTTTGTACTTCTCAGCACAGAAAATTTTAATGTTTCACTTAAACAGAACTGATACAGACTTCCACAGGACAGGTTAAAGCATTAAAAAGTAGTATTAACCTGGATCTCTGGAAGATAAATTGATTGTCAAATACACAAAACACTCAGCTATGTGTTTCCAATAATGTAATGTAAATTAATATTTTTTAAATAAAGTTTCTCCATGTAAAAGAAAGATAGTAAATACCTTTCCATCTCAACACACTGATGGGGGCACAATTCTAGACAATCCTCTGCATCTTTATTCTTCTTTTTGAACTGCTCACAGTGAATCTATTAGAAACAGGGAGAAAAAGCAGCACATTTAAAGGGAAAATAAAAAGATTAACAATCTAGGAAGAAAAATTTAAGTGCACAATTACAATCAGAAGAGATAACCATGTCGTGCCTACTTATCTGTTTTCCTCTTCATATGCTATAGATGGTTGACAGGTAAGTCAGGAATCTACTTCTTCCTTCCCAGCATCATCCTCTCCTAAGTCTACCACTCTGCCAGGGACAGCTTTGCAATGGTAGAGGCAATAACAGTCTCTGGTTGTGGTGGCAAAAATCTCCACAAGGAGAAACGCTGTCAGCAGTTGAAGGAACACGAAGTATTGTAAAAAGGGCTTTTATTACTTATGCTAAAAGAATCAAGTATTTTAAACACTCTAGAGCTCAAGCATGTCCTCACACTGACCAGAAAATTCATATGCTTCATGGAAGCATCCAGTAAAAACTACTGCTCCAAATTTAAGAGAATTTGAGTAATGAGTCTGATCTAGATCACTTGGAGAGAAAAGTAGAGGACCTGTGAGTGAGTTATGCTGCACAAGTGCATTGTTCAAGCACTATTGTCGTGGTTTAGGCCCAGTGCCTAAC
>NW_010198090.1:11164-13201 GCF_000695765.1 Mesitornis unicolor | reverse complement strand
GGCGTGAGGAGGAGGGGCCGCTGTGCTGCCCCGCCCGGGGAGGAGGCTGAGCCACCGGGCCGGGGCGGCCCCTGACGGGCGGCTGTGCTTGGCCTGCGGGCGGGTGGTAGCTCTCTGCTGACAGGCCCCGGGCCCACCCGGGGGGAACGGGGCGGCTCCGGCCCCTCCCGGGCTGTTCCGGGAGCCGTATCGCTGCGCGACTGGAAAAATAGGAGTAGAATGTGATTTAAGGGAAAAATGCTGTCGCATCAGGAATTAAGGGAAAAAACATCACGAAGGAAGCAATGTTACAGTGACAAATACGATGTTACTACATTAATATCCTACTTTGAAGCACTGCCTTTAGTTTTGGTCATTTCGTCTCTAAATGGGAATGCACACTTAAAGAAAGTGAGTAGGAAATGACAGATTTCTTTAAAGATGCCTTAAACTAAGAGATTTACAATGTTTAGCTGAGAGACGGAGCAAGTGATGCCAGGAACAAGGCAAAGCGAGGGATGCGTTCACAGGGCTGCCTGTGCTGGGCTGGGTGTGTCAGAGGGGATTGGACACCAGGGAGCGAAGGAAGCAGAGACACGGCCTCCTCCTCACACACTTGCCTGAGACCAAGAGTTGGGTGAGCCTCAAGGCCTCCTGCATAGCACCTGGGGTGCTTCTGCATCTTCCCCAGGTCTTCAAAGGGAAAATGATAGGATCAGGTGCTCCCCAGAACATCCTAACCAAATGTTACTGATAGAAAAGTCCAATAAAATACTAACACAACAAAGTGAAGATAAAGGCCTGAAATGGAAAGACTACTCTTTATGTTGGTGGTTCTTGATGTTTCTCAAAGCACGCTGAACAGAGAAATGTAACTCCCAATGCTGGCATGTCTACATATAGTTCTTATGTTAATTGATACTCCGAAATGTCCTTTTCTCACTTTCATAGATTAAAGTTACTAACAAAAAAAAATCTGACATGCCTATCCCTTCGTTTGCTGCAGGAGTGCTGTATATACATTCGTTCTAGTTTTAATAGGCTATCCTGATTAGGAATTATTTCAGGGCTGCTACATGTGCAGATGTTTTCCCTCATGCTGTTGGCATACTGAAGCACATCCAAGATGACCCCACTAGACAGTGAACTAATGAGAGTATAATGCACATCCCTTCCAAATTAAGGCCTCACCTTGATTTTTATCTCCATGTGTTTGTCATATGAACTCTGTTGTTTGAGCCCAGTCACTCTTGCTTTATAAAGCCTCAGCTGAGCTGTAAGTTTTTCTCCAGAAAACAATACATCTTTTGCTATCTGATTTCAAGTATGTGCTTCCAATTAAAAGAAGTGACCCTTTGTCATTGAGAATGCAGTTCACTGCTTGGGTACTTCTTTTTGTAGCTTCAAGGGACCACACGGTCATCACTGTTCAATGTTCAATCTCATGGTATGGAAAAGAGGTATCCAAACACTTTCCTAGTGATGCTAGGTGCTTTATGGAAAAAAAAAATGCTGATGCTCACCTGCTGTTAATTCACTTATCATCAGCATTCACCTTTTATTGACCAGCCAGAAAATCTTGTTTATTGATCAGATACTGCTAAGAGTACAGTATGTCCTTAGAAGATTTTTGTTAACTCCTATAGAAAAACCATTGACTGGGAAAATGTGCTGGTTCACCTTTTTAGGTAAAACAGGAGTTTGGTTTCTGCATGCTTTCTTCTGCTAACAAATCAGAATATTTTCAATGGTGCATGGATGGGAGTTGTAAAGAAGCCTTCTCTAAGTGTTATAATCACAGATGCTAAAACACAAGTCTGTCTCTAAACTCATTTCATTGGGTTCTTTCTAGAGCTCCCACATCAATGTTACTTGGGGACTGAGTTCAGAATCATGTATTCACCTACTTTTCCTGTTGTTTTTGAAGCGTGATCAGATTTCAGTTGATTAAATGAAATGGGGAAAGCTCTGGGGTAAGAAAGGGGAAAAAGTTGAGCCTCGGTTGTTCAGTGTACCATGGAGGACGCTCTGGATATTCACTGACTGAAGATTAGAGTA